>NW_024609635.1:0-152500 GCF_018296145.1 Oncorhynchus tshawytscha | reverse complement strand
TTTGCAAAAAAATAAAAAATAAAAGATCACATTTACATAAGTATTCAGACCCGTTACTCAGTACTTTGTTGAAGCACCTTTGGCAGCGATTACAGCCTCAGGTCTTCTTGGGTATGACGCTACAAGCTTGGAACACCTGTATCTGGGGAGTTTCTCCCATTCTTCTCTGCAGATCCTCTCAAGCTCTGTCAGGTTGGATGGAGAGTGTTGTTGCACAGCTATTCTCAGGTCTCTCCAGAGATGTTTGATCAGGTTTAAGTCCAGGCTCTGGCTGGACATCTCAATCTCAATTCACAGACTTGTCCCGAAGCCACTCCCGTGTTGTCTTGGCTGTGTGCTTGGAACCGTTGTCCTGTTGGAAGGTGAACCTAAGCCCCAGCCTGAGGTCCTGAGCGCTCTGGAGCAGGTTTTCATCAAGGATCTCTTCGTACTTTGCTCTGTTAAGCTTTCCCTCGATCCTGACTAGTCTCCCTCCCAGTCCCTGCCGCTGAAAAACATCCCCACAGCATGATGCTGCCAACACCATGCTTCACCGTAGGGATGGTGCCAGGTTTCCTCCAGACGTGAAGCTTGGCATTCAGACCAAAGAGTTCAATCTTGGTTTCATCAGACCAGAGAATCTTGTTTCTCATGGTCTGGGTGTTACGCTCGTTGTTTGAATGAGGAGACCAAGGTGCAGCGTGGTAGACAAACATCTTACTTTTATTCAAATGAACACCGAAAAACAATAAAATACAAAACGAACGTAAAGTTCTGCAGGCTATACAGCAACTATACAAAATCAAGATCCCACAAACTAAGATGGGAAAAAGGCTGCCTGAGTATGATCCCCAATCAGAGACAACGATAGACAGCTGCCTCTGATTGGGAACCATAGCAGGCCAAACAAAGAAATAGGAAAACTAGATTGCCGACCCTAGTCACACCCTGACCTAACCAAAATAGAGAGTTAAAAGGATCTCTAAGGACAGGGCATGACAGTACTCCCCCCCGCCCGAAAGGAGAAGACTACGGCCGCAAACCTGAACCTATAGGGGAGGGTCCGTGTGGGCATCTACCCTCGGTGGCGGCTCCGGTGCGGGACGCCCGCACTGGAGACACAGTGCGTATCACCGCATAACATCGTGCCTGAACGGTCACACGCTCCTTAAAGCGAGTGCGGGGAGTTGGCTCTGGTCTGAAACCTGGCTCCGCCAACCACCCTTTTTCCCCCCCAGCTTGTGGCTCTGTCAACTTTGGTGGCGCCTCTGGTGCGGAGATTGTCGCCGGAAGCTCCGGACCGTGAATCATCGCCGGGGGAATCGAACCATGGATCGTCGCATGGGACTCTGGACTGTAGATCGTCGCCGGGGACTCCGGACTGGGAACCCCCGCTGGAGGCTCCGGACTGGGAACCCTCACTGGAGGCTCCACTCCATGGATCATCACTGGAGGCTTCGGGCCATGGATCATCACTGGAGGCTTCAGGCCATCGATCATCACTGGAGGCTCCGGGCCATGGATCATCACTGGAGGCTTCAGACTGGGAACCCTCACAGGAGGCTCCAGACTGCGGAGGCGCACTGGAGGCCTGGTGCGTGGAGCCGGTTCAGGGCGTACCAGGCTGGGGACACGCAACGGAGGCCGGGTGCGTGGAGCTGGCACAGGATATACTAGGCCGTGGAGGCACACTGGAGGTCTGGAGCGTAGAACTGGCACAACCCGTCCTGGCTGGATGCTCACTTTAGCCCGGCAAGTGCGGGGCACTGGCACATGATGCACTGGGCTGTGAAGGCGCACTGGAAACACAGTGCGTAGAGCTGGCGCATGATATCCTGGTCCGAGGAGGCGTACTGGAGACCAGGAGCGCTGAGCCGGCACAACCCGTCCTGGCTGGATGCTCATTTTCGCACGGCAAGTGCAGGGAGCTGGCACCGAGCACACCGGGCTGTGAATGCGCACTGGAGACACAGTGCGTATCACCGCATAACATCGTGCATGAACGGTCACACGCTCCTTAAAGCGAGTGCGGGGATTTGGCTCTGGTCTGAAACCTGGCTCCGCCAACCACCCTGTGTGCCCCCACAAAAACATTTTTTGGGGCTGCCTCTCGTGCTTGCGTCGTGGTTGCGAACCCTGGAGTCGTCGTTGATCCTCCTTCGCTGCCTCCGCCTGCTTCCATGGCAGGGTCTTGTCCCCTGCCATAACCTCTTCCCATGTCCATGATGTCCTCCACACCCTTTTCTCCCGGGCCCAGGATCCCTGCTCCTCCTGGCCACGCTGCTTGGTCCTTTGGTGGTGTGATCTTCTGTTATGTTCGTCGTTTGAATGAGGAGACCAAGGGGCAGCGTGATAGGCGAACATCTTACTTTTATTCAAATGAACACCGAAAAACAACAAAATACAAAACGAATGTAAAGTTCTGCAGGCTACACAGCAACTATACAAAAACAAGATCCCACAAACTAAGGTGGGAAAAAGGCTGCCTAAGTATGATCCCCAATCAGAGACAACGATTGGGAACCATACCAGGCCAAACAAAGAAATAGGAAAACTAGATTGCCACCCTAGTCACACCCTGACCTAACCAAAATATAGAATTAAAAGGATCTCTAAGGTCAGGGCGTGACACTGAGAGTCTTTAGGTGCCTTTTGGCAAACTCCAAGTGGGCTGTCATTTACCTTTTACTGAGGAGTGGCTTCCGTCTGGACACTCTACCACCAAGGCCTAATTGGTGAAGTGCTGCAGAGATGGTTTTTCTTCTGGAATTTTCTCTCATCTCCACAGAGGAAGTATTTTTTGTATTTGCAAAAAATTCTAAAAAACAGTTTTCGCTTTGTCATTATGGGGTATTGTGTGTAAAATTGTATTTAATCCATTTTAGAATAAGGCTGTAATGTAACAAAATGTGGAAAAAGTCAAGGGGTCTGAGTACTTTCCGAATGCACTGTAAATAGATAGAAACATAAATAGATAGGTTGAGAGAGAGAAGGGGGAGTAAAAGAGGGAGAGAGAAAGAGTGAGTAAGTGAGAGAGTGAGAGAGAGAGAGAGAGAGAGAGAGAGAGATAGATGAGAGAGAGAGAGAGAGAGAGAGAGAGAGAGAGAGAGAGAGATAGAGTGAGTGAGATAGATAGAGTGAGAGATAGATGATAGAGAGAGAGAGAGAGATAGATGATAGAGAGAGAGAGAGAGAGAGAGGGGGGAAGGGGGGAGTGATGGGGTGAGTCTCTTTCTTAATAGGTTTCCTTCAAACACACCTGCTGCCAGAAATGCCATTTAATGTCAGCCGTCCGTATCGGACACACACACTGGCCCCTCTCCCATGAGCCTCCAGGGTAAGTTCAAGGTCGTCTTGCCAGGCTGATGCCATGGTCTGTGACTCAGACCAGAGTGGGTGGCTGAAGAGGCTGCCAGTAGAAGATGCACCCAGGCACAGGTCTGGACAACTCAATGTTAGGAAGGTGTTCTTAAAGCTGCAATATGTGACTTGTTGTGTTATAGATCTGTCATTGTCATTGAAAGCAAGTCTAAGAAGCGGTGTATCTGTTCTATGTGCACTATTTCTATGCTTCCCATTCTTAAGTTTTGTGTTTGTGCCTTTTACTTATGTTTTTATACACCAGCTTCAAATAGTTGAAAATACTATATTCATGGTTATGGTAAAGATATTTCACAGTGGTTTAGATGGTACAATGATTATCTACACTATTCTGGCTTGTTTTGTCACACAAACTGAGATTAGGCTGACTATTCTAATTTTAGCAACAAGGAAATGCCGGAGCGATTTCTGCATAGTGCATCTTTAATATTTGGTATACTTAGTGTACCTCATAATAATGTTTAAAGACAATGGTATTAGATTTTGTCCATTTTGATTTCAACAAGGGTTTTTGGTTGAAAACAATAATGGCCAAAGGCAAGCCAAACTCTGTCGATAACTCTGTAGAGTCGCCCAGCCCTACTGGACTGGTAGCACCACCGCACACAGGGAAATAACTATTCATCTCAATTAGCCCGTTGGACAGTGCTTGGCTACGACTGGGTGGCTACTGGGCTGAGTACACCATCAGGTCAGAGATAGAAATTAAACACACACACACACATCTTGGCATGAGCACACTGTTGCATGTGCAATATGATGGATGTGGCTGAATCAAGAGTGCACGTGCCTGTTAATATCATATAATCTGCAATTCTAATCCATTCTAGGATACTCACTGATATTAAAACCATTCATTTAATTGGCAAAGGGACTTGGGTGTGTGAGTGCTGCTTCATTTCTTCATTCATGTTCTACTCCTTTCTATCCATCCTGTCCATTGTCGCAGCTGTGTCTGTCTCACCAATGCAGTCCCGCAATCATTGGTGTGCTTGCTACTTAATTGGCAATTTCTCCAAGTGCCGCACACCCAGTTGGGGGCCAACTATAAATAAACCCAGCGATTGCTCTCGGAGAATAAACAGGTTTCCCGCCCTCACACACCCATCTGACAGCAGCGTGTTGAATGAATGAACCGGGAGGGCGTGCAGGCAGAGAGAAAACGCTCTCTCCCTAAAACATGGGCTTGTCTTTACATCTCTTCCCATTTACTCTGAATGCCCACCGTGGCCTCTCTGTGTAGCTCAGGTGGAATAACTCAGCCGATATTTGCTCTGATGAAAAATGGTTTGCTCCTCTGATTCAAATGTCCGTTGTCATTAAATCAAATTGCCACTGAAGCGTCAGTCTGTTGTGTTATTCTCTGTGATGTCTCTTCTCATTTCAGAGACACAATACCCATTACGTTATTAAAGTATATAGTTTGCTCAATAACCCCAGTGACTGGACCACTGATCTGACATGACAACCTATTCCGGGGTTGTTCCGGTGTATCTGAGAATCAATAGATCAACAATGCTGTAAATTAGCCTAACCTAGAAGCATTATACTGCAACACTCCTGGCTGTGGGTGATTCGGTGGTCAGCATGTCACTGTTTTAATTGTTTGTTCCCTATAGAAACCATTGGAGGAATGTAATGGGAGTCACATCAAAACCGCTGAGCCTCAGATGAATATCTTCTTCAGGAAATATGCATCAACTTATTCTGCAAGGCATGTATTGCCACATAGACAACGTTGACAACCACCACAAACAAATTGGGATGCCTTACCCAGATACGAGAGATGTAAGATAAGAAAAACATTATTGTCCCTCAGGGAACACAGCTGTAAACACCCTATATGGCCATGTTTTGTCATACTTAATTCTTATATATGTGCAAATATTCATCTCTAATAAAACCCTCAATGGTGTCATAACCTTTCTCAGTCTGCTGCATCCAATGACAGCAGTGTGTAATGTGAATTAATGACTGACAACATTAGCAGTGATGCATTATCAATCATCACAGACCTTAGAACGCAGAGACAGGAGCAGGTCTTCAAACTCACTGAGGATTATTACATTACAAAGAAAGGCATTGCCACTTTGTTTATACAATCATTTTTTAAGGCTACATCAGAATTTTGTCAAGTGAAAAAAAAAAAATTCAAGACCTGGTCCCATGTCCACAAAGCAATTCAGAGTAGGAAGTGCTGATCTAGGACCTGTCCATATATTTTAATTATGATCCAAAAGGCCAAACTGATCCTAGATCAGCACTCCTACCCTGAGACGCTTTGTAGCTATGGGACAAGAACATTAAAATGGCTATCCTTATTGGTAGAGTCGATCATAGATCTAGAACAATTAGAATTACAGGAAACTGATATTTTGTCTATGGGGTTTATAAGGTCTCTCCTAAGTGAAGTATAGTATAAGAGACATTCATCAATAATATAAAACATCAGATTCAATAACTGGATCCAGGCCAGATGAGCAGATGGCAGAGGGATTCCCTGGTCTAGATGACAGTACAGGTTTGGTTCTGCAGGACTACAGGGATCCATCACATCTGTGATGCGCCCGCCAGCCCTGATGTTCCGTCCTCATTACTGCTGGATTCCAGAAATAAGGGGTCTAGCAATCACCATGCCAACAGCTTTATTACATCACTCTTCACAAGGGGGAAAAAAATTAAATAAATAGTACATTAGGGATGAAAAAAGAAACATTCCAAGAGAAGCCTTTGGAAACAGATGAGCTGGGATGAAAGGAAACAAGGCCCCAGATGGCTTCCTCTGTTCTAGTGGGAAGGGGTCTATACTGTGTTAACAGTATTTGTGTCTTAATGCTGCCCCCTACAGGAACCATTATGACATTGCAACAACCCCAACTACACTAGACCAGGCATTACGCAAACACTTTCTGCTGGTATCGTTATAAAAAGGAATGACAGAAATGGTTTTATTGTAAGACAGCAACTTTATTTCACATTATCCAAGATGGGAGACGAGGGTAAAAAAGTAATACATGAAATATGATCTATCAGAAGATAAAAAGGCCCAAAAAAAGCATGTATGTGGGGGACAGTCAAATATGAAGGATGGCCCTATTGAAAGTCACGGTAGTCTCCTGAGAGATGGTAAGAGTCAGTCAGTGTGATCAGAAAGGCTTTATGTATGTTTACAGGTGGGTTTGGGTTGTGATATGATGGTTATGTTCAGGTGTGGTTGCGTTCAGAAGGGCCTCCCCATGCCCATGCGTGGGTTAAGTGGGGGGGCTCTGTTGGGTGGTGTGATGGCTATGTCCAGGTAGTCTCCTATCTGGAAGCGCTGCGACTGTAGCGTCATGGAGTCATTTTCCCCCTTCCTGCCTGACACAGTGTTGCCGATGTCTTTCACTCTGTAACCATAGAGACCGTGGGTGAAACAGTACTTTCAAAATGACATCATCAAATCAAACAACTGAGGCAATGTTTAAATACTTTTAAAAAAGGCAAACCCAGCTGATTTACCTAATCCACTGACCACAAAGCTCTTGATTTAAGGAAAAGTCAGCAATGCACAAAGCAAACAGAAATGTCAGGCCGACTTCCGCAACAACTAACAGAGCATTCGGAAAGTATTCAAACGCCTTGACGTTATGTTACAGCCTTATTCTAAAATGTATTAAATTAATTGTTTTTCCTCATCAACACACAAAACCCCATAATGACAGAGCAAAAAGTACTTTTCCCCCCATTTTTTCCCATTTTAAATACCTTATTTACATAACTATTCAGACCATTTGCTATGAGCCTTGAAATTGAGCTCAGGTGCATCCTGTTCCTATTGATCATCCTTGAGATGTTTCTACAACTTGATTGGAGTCCACCTGTGATAAATTCAATTGATTGGACATGATTTGGAAAGGCACACCTGTCTATATAAAAATGTCCCACTGTTGACAGTGCATGTCAGAGCAAAAACCAAACCAGGTCGAAAGGAATTGTCCGTAGAGCTCCGAGACAGGATTGTGTCAAGGCACAGATCTGGGGAAGGGTACCAAACATTTCTGCAGCATTGAAGATAGCCAAGAACAGTGGCCTCCATCATTCTTAAATTAATTAAGTTTGGAACCACCAAGACTCTTCCTAGAACTGGCCTCCCAGCCAAACTGAGCAATTGGGGGAGAAGGGCCTTGTTTAGGGAGGTGACCAAGAACCTGATGGTCACCGACAGAGCTCCAGAGTTCCTCTGTAGAGATGGGAGAACCTTCCAGAAAAACAACCATCTCTGCAGCACTCCACCAATCAGGCCTTTATGGTAGAGTGGCCAGACGGAAGCCGCCACTCAGTAAAAAGCACATGACAGCCCACTTGGAGTTTCCAAAAAGGTAATCACACCATGAGAAACAAGATTCTCTGGTCTGATGAAACCAAGATTGAACTATTTGGCCTGAATGCCAAGCCTCACATCTTGAGGAAACCTGTCACCATCCTTACAGTGAAGTATGGTGGCATCATGCTGTGGGATGTTTTTCAGCGGCAGCGACTGGGAGACTAGTCAGGATTAAGGGAAAGATGAACGGAGCAAAGTACAGAGAGATCCTTGATGAAAACCTGCTCCAGAGCGCTCAGGACCTCAGACTGGGGCAAAGGTTCACCTTCCAAAAGGACAACGACCCTAAGCACACAGCCTAGACAATGCAGGACTGACTTCGGGACAAGTCTATGAATGTCCTTGAGTGGCCCAACCAGAGCCCGGACTTGAACCCGATCGAACATCTCTGGAGAGAACTGAGAATAGCTGTGCAGTGACACTCTTCCCCCCCAACCTGACAGAGCTTGAGAGGATCTGCAGAGATGGGAGAAACTCCTCAAATACAGTTGTGCCAAGCTTGTAGCGTCATACCCAAGAAGACTTGATGCTGTAGTCACTGCCAAACGTGCTTCAACAAAGTACTGAGTAAAGGATCTGAATACTTATATACACTGCTCAAAAAAATAAAGGGAACACTTAAACAACACAATGTAACTCCAAGTCAATCACACTTCTGTGAAATCAAACTGTCTACTGAGGAAGCAACACTGATTGACAATACATTTCACATGCTGTTGTGCAAATGGAATAGACAACAGGTGCAAATTATAGGCAATTAGCAAGACCCCCCCCAATAAAGGAGTGGTTCTGCAGGTGGTGACTACAGACCATTTCTCAGTTCCTATGCTTCCTGGCTGATGTTATAGTCACTTTTGAATGCTGGTGGTGCTTTCACTCTAGTGGTAGCATGATATGGAGTCTACAACCCACACAAGTGGCTCAGGTAGTGCAGCTCATCCAGGATGGCACATCAATGCGAGCGGTGGCAAGAAGGTTTGCTGTGTCTGTCAGCGTAGTGTCCAGAGCATGGAGGCGCTACCAGGAGACAGGCCAGTACATCAGGAGACGTGGAGGAGGCCGTAGGAGGGCAACAACCCAGCAGCAAGACCGCTACCTCCACCTTTGTGCAAGGAAGAGCAGGGGGAGCACTGCCAGAGCCTTGCAAAATGACCTCCAGCAGGCCACAAATGTGCATGTATCTGCTCAAACGGTCAGAAACAGACTCCATGAGGGTGGTATGAGGGCCCGACATCCACAGGTGGGGGTTGTGCTTACAGCCCAACACCGTGCAGGACGTTTGGCATTTGCCAGAGAACACCAAGATTGGCAAATTCGCCACTGGTGCCCTGTGCTCTTCACAGATGAAAGCAGGTTCACACTGAGCACGTGACAGACGTGACAGTCTGGAGACGCCGTGGAGAACGTTCTGCAGCCTGCAACATCCTCCAGCATGACCGGTTTGGCGGTGGGTCAGTCATGGTGTGGGGTGGCATTTCTTTGGGGGGCCACACAGCCCTCCATGTGCTCGCCAGAGGTAGCCTGACTGCCATTAGGTAGCGAGATGAGATCCTCAGACCCCTTGTGAGACCATATGCTGGTGCGGTTGGCCCTGGGTTCCTTCTAATGCAAGCCACCTCATATGGCTGGAGTGTGTCAGCAGTTGCTGCAAGAGGAAGGCATTAATGCTATGGACTGGCCCGCCCGTTCCCCAGACCTGAATCCAATTGAGCACATCTGGGACATCATGTCTCGCTCCATCCACCAACGCCACGTTGCACCACAGACTGTCCAGGAGTTGGAGGATGCTTTAGTCCAGGTCTGGGAGGAGATCCCTCAGGAGACCATCTGCCACCTCATCAGGAGCATGCCCAGGCATTGTAGGGAGGTCATACAGGCACGTGGAGGCCACACACACTACTGAGCCTCATTTTGACTTGTTTTAAGGACATTACATCAAAGTTGGATCAGCCTGTAGTGTGGTTTTCCACTTTAATTTTGAGTGTGACTCCAAATCCAGACCTCCATGGGTTGATAAATTTGATTTACATTGATAATTTGTGTGATTTTGTTGTCAGCACATTCAACTATGTAAAGAAAAAACTATTTAATAAGAATTTCATTCATTCAGATCTAGGATGTGTTATTTTAGTGTTCCCTTTATTTTTTTTGAGCAGTATATATATATATATATACACACACACACACTTTTTTTTACAAATAAAACCGGTTTTGCTTTATCATTATGGGATGTGTAGAATGAGGGAAAAAAACAATTGAATCCATTTTAGAATAAGTCTAATGCAGCAGCGTGTAGTGCACCTACGCAGATATTTTTTGCCAGTGCAACGTCTTGCATTGCACTCATCTGAAAACCCTGCGGTTCATCCTGCTGCTCGTGACATGTCGCTGAGTCTCACTTTAATTAAGTCAGGTGTATTACAAGGTTCCATTAGCCAGCTAATGCCAGCTTTAGCCATAAAAAAACTAAGCCAAAGAATAAAAATGTTGCCAGCCAAAATATTAATAATTTGCAATATTAAATATTGCTTTTTAATCATTGATGGAAATACATTTGACTGTCATGCTTATCGGTCTATAGGTTCATTTGAATAATTTTGTGGAATTCAAATGGTCCTGTTTGTTACTCATCGTGTATCTTATTTATCCAATACAACTATCACACATGCATACACAGCCTATTTTAAGTGGGATTTCTCCTGCAGCTCCTCTACTGGTTACTGCTGGAGTAAAACATGTGATTTATCAGCTGAATCAATGCACAACAATTTCTAAATGCAATCGCATGTTAACAGTTTTGGTATACGATTTTTTTTTTTAAATAGCTAGTATTTTTTATTTTTCAACTGGTAATTGAAGTGTGCCTCCCATTCAAATGCAGGTCAACAGGCTATCAGCACATCACCCACCACTTTACAATGTGAGCTGGAGGCACTATGCATTTTGTTTTTTAAATACTTAATTGTTTGAAACCTGAATATTTTATTTAATATTATGAGACGTCTTACCTTGTTTGAAAGTAGCGTATAGGCAAAATCCAACCATGGAAACGTGGAGGCTTATATAGACTTCAAAGGCAGCACGTGAGTATCAAGTTTGGGGAAACTTACAATTTATCCTACCATTTCTATCGTTCTGCCTGCTAGTTATATTTTCAGATACTCATTTTCTTGGACCAGTTTCATTTCAATAACGTTTTTTTTTCTCAAAATCATTGTGAAATGTTTAATCATAAAAATCACAATTAAAATGTTATTGAATTTAAAAGTCTACTAACACGAGATCACCAGCCTCTGCCATATGGACACATTTTAAAATCTTCCCGGTCACGTTGTCCACCACCACATTTTCCTAACAGAAACCCTGGTGTGTTTGTACTGGGCTGGAACAAATCCATGCACACCCTGTGTCCAAGATTATAGAGCATAGCGTGACTTCAATCTACAACAGCCCAGTTGCCCTGAAGGTAGACCCCAATGATATGACATTGCCACGAGCAGCACTGCAGATATTGAGATGAGCAAGATGCAAGACTTCGCTCTCACACAGTATCTGCAGATGTGAATGGGTTCGCCACGGGACCAAAACAGCAGAGAAGTTGAGACTTACGCTTCAAAGTTCTTAGACGTTACTGAAATTGACCCACAATGCGGTTTACTTTGTCCCTGTACATCATACCGCTGACTCTACCTTTAAGCTAGGGCCGTAGAGTAGTATACTAACCTGTAGCCATTTCTTTTGGGCTCAGGATAAACGATGGCGAAACCAAAGTGTGTTCCTTTCTTCCGAGCATCAGGGTACACCTCCTTCACTAGGCTGGTCAGCTCCTTTAGCGAGGCATCCATCCTTCAGGAGAAGGACAACATCATGTCACAACAATAATCAAAACTATGTAGCCATGGTACCCTGTATAACACACACAACACTATCACAAGTGCTCGACTTGGGCAGAGCAGAGTGCAAGAACCACATTTTTTCTCCTTGAGTTCTTACGTTTTACAGAATATTAACTCAAAAGTATTGTGGCGCTACTGCGCCTAAATATAAACAGTAACGACACCCAAAATGAGTGCCGAAAATCCCCCCCTTCACGTTCTTCATTTCTGCGACTTGGTTGCTAGTTCATATTTCTGCTCTTCACTCAGTTGTCAGCTTAGCCTACATTTCACTGATCTTAGTAGCAGAAAGCATTTGTCTGCAGTTTGGCTATTTGTTTCAGTGTATGTGGCAGTTATAGCTTGTATGGCGAACCCCTCTCTCAGCGCCTGCCCCCGGGCCCCGTTCCGCTCCCGGCAGCTGCCCATGTCACCTGTACCTAAATCCTCTACTGCCATTGTCTATAAATAAATCTCTTTGCCAAAATGTGTCATCTCTCCATGTCTTATTCGACTAGTATGTTTGAAAGTGTAAGGATAATAATTCAGACATAGTTGTTCTGAAATGTTTATTGCTTGCCAACATTTTACTCCTGCCTCTTTGTTTAATATAACACACATGAATTACTTTTGGTTGCCTGACGTGAAGTTTGTTCTATAGAAAGTATTTGTCTCCGATGTGTGCCACAGAAAGTATTTAACTTTAGCCACAAAATGTATGAAATTAGAAGGGGGGGGGGGGATTCTGGCAGAGGGAAGATTTTCAGAAACACCGGAACCTACTTCAGTCCAATTCAAGCACTGGCTATCACATTTTTTAACCTTTTATTTAACTAGGTAAGATTTGATCTAGTTTCGACCTAGTTACTGGCCCAACGCTCTAACCACTAGGCTACCTGCCGGTCGTGCACCTTGGCTTACGTGACCCTAGGTGCAGCCATCCATTTATATATTCTTACCATGTGTAGATTTGCAGCTCACTTGAAGGGACTTGTCCTCGTGCGAATTCGTCCCCTCTGTGATGCCTGCCACCGTTGGTCGTAAATACCCGCAGCAGAAGAGGACAAGTCTATAGACACACACAAACAGTTAGTTAACTGGTTAGACAGGAACGTGGCTAGTCTCCTAGAAAACGTGGTAGCAGGAAAAAATATTAAATTCCCGTATAGCCGATTACAGAACTACAACCAATTAGTTTAGTTTGAAGTGGGAGTCACTTGCACAGTTCAAGCAGTGAGGCTGCATTTGCTAGCACAGCAGGCTCGTTAATGCTAACTACGTTAGCGAATTGCTGTCTCACAAACCAAGCGAAGATAAAGTGCTTATAGCTACCTTTTCTCGGTCGATAGGCTTTTCAGGGATTTTTCGTATCTCTTCTTGTGTGATTCTTGATTCAAGAGCCATTTTAGGAAGTGAATAAGTTAATTAATTAACGTTGTTGCTCACAGCAGATTTGCAAACACTGTGCCAAATAGTTATTTCCGTTTCCGCTTTCCCAGCGGATGAAGTAGGAAAAGGTGCGCAAAAACTTTAGAAAACTTTAACGATTACCGTATAAAAAAAACATATACGAATAGATTGCAGTTTGCTTGATTTTACAAGTATTTTTTTTTATAAACATCTAATCTCTCCAGTCCGATTAAAGATAATTAAAGATAGTTCTCAAGTGTATGATTGTATTTCTAGTTTCCTCCCAACAGGTGGCGGTAGACCATTCTTATGTTGATTGCAATCTGGGATCCTTGGGAGGTCCACGCTCTAAACAAACAATGTTTGACAATGCAGTAATATCTAACAAGTAATCTAACAAATTCACAACAACAACCGTATACACACAAATACACACAAATGTAAAGGGATGAATAGAATATGTACATATAAAAATATGGATGAGCGATGGCCGTACGGCATAGTCAATATGCAGTAGATGGTGTAGAATACAGTATATACATATGAGATGAGTAATATAGGATATGTAAACATTATTAAAGTGGCACTATTTAATGTGACTAGTGATAACTTTGTCCATTTACAAGTCAATTTATTTAAGTGGCCATAGATTTGAGTCTGTATGTTGGCAGCAGCCTCTGTTAGTGACAGCTGTTTAGCAGTCGGATGGCCTTGAGATAGAAGCTGTTTTTCAGTCTCTCGGGCCCAGCTTTGATGCACCTGTACTGACCTAGCCTTCTGGATGATAGCAGGGTGAACAGGCAGTGACTCGGTTGGTTGTTGTCCTTGATAATCTTTTTGGCCATCCTGTGACATCGGGTGCTGTAGGTGTCCTGGGGGGCAGGTAGTTTGCCCCCGGTGATGCGTTGTGCAGACCGCACTACCCTCTGGAGAGCCTTGCGGTTGAGGGCAGTGCAGTTGCCGTACCAGGCGGTGATACAGCCCAACAGGATGCTCTCGATTGTGCATCTGTAAAAGTTTGTGAGTGTTTTAGGTGACAAGCCAAATTTCTTCAGCCTCCTGAGGTTGAAGAGGCGCTGTTGCGCCTTCTTCACCACGCTGTCTGTGTTGGTGGACCATTTCAGTTTGTCCGTAATGTGTACGCCGAGGAACTTAAAACTTTCTACCCTCTCCACTACTGTCCCGTCGATGTGGATGGGGGTGCTCCATCTGTTGTTTCCTAAAGTCCACAATCATCTCCTTTGTTTTGTTGACATTGAGTGAGAGGTTATTTTCCTGACACCACACTCCAAGGGCCCTCACCTGCTCCCTGTAGGCCGTCTCGTTGTTGTTGGTAATGAGGCCTACCACTGTAGTGTCATCTGCAAACTTGATGATTGAGTTGGAAGCGTGCATGGCCACGCAGTCATGGGTGAACAGGGTGTACAGGAGAGGACTGAGAATGCACCCTTGTGGGGCCCCAGTGTAGAGGGTCAGCGGGGTAGAGATGTTGTTTCCTACCTTCACCACCTGGGGGCGGCCCATCAAAAAAATCCAGGACCCAGTTGCACAGGGCGGGGTCTAGACCCAGGGTCTCGAGCTTAGTGACGAGTTTCGAGGCTACTAAGGTGTTAAATGCTGAGCTGTAGTCAATGAACAGCATACTTACATAGGTATTCCTCTTATCCAGATGTGATAGGGCAGTGTGCAGTGTGATCGTCTGTGGACCTATTTGGGCGGTAAACAAATTGGAGGAGGTCTAGGGTATCAGGTATGGTGGAGGTGATATGATCCTTGACTAGTCTCTCAAAGCACTTCATGATGACAGAAGTGAGTGCAATGGAGCGATAGTCATTTAGTTCAGTTACCTTTCTTTATTGGGAACAGGAACAATGGTGGCCATCTTGAAGCATGTGAGGACAACAGACTGGGATAGGGATTGATTGAATATGTCCGTAAACACACCAGCCAGCTGGTCTGCGCATGCTCTGAGGACGCGGCTAGGGATGCCATCTGGGCCGGCAGCTTTGAGAGGGTTAACACATTTAAATGTTTTACTCACAGTGGGTACGACATCTCCAATGCACTTGCTAATTAACTCGCTCACAGAGTCAGCGTATACATCAATGTTATTATCTGAGGCTATCCGGAACATATCCCAGTCCACATGATTGAAGCAGTCTTGAAATGTGGAATCCGATAGGTCAGACCACCGTTGTTTAGACCTGAGCACGGGCGTTTCCTGTTTTAGTTCCTGTCTATAGGCTGGGAGCAACAAAATGGAGTCGTGGTCAGATTTGCCGAAGGCAGGGCTGGGGGAGGGCTTTGTATGCGTTGCGGAAGTTAGAGTAGCAATGATCCAGAATGCTACGAGATCGCGTCACGCATTCAATATGCTGATAGAATTTAGGAAGTGTTGTTTTCAGGTTAGCTTTGTTAAAATCCCCAGCAACAATAAATGCAGCCTCAGGATGTATGGTTTCCAGTTTACATAGAGTCCAGTGAAGTTCTTTCAGGGACAACGAGATATTTGCTTGGGGGATATACACGGCTGTGACTATAATCTAAGAGAATTCTCTTGGAAGATAATGTGGTTGGCATTTGATTGTAATGAATTCTAGGTCAGGTGAACAAAAGGACTTGAGTTCCTGTATGTTGTTGTGATTACACCATGAGTCGTTAATCATAAGGCATACATCCCCCGCCCTTCTTTTTACCAGAGAGATGTTTGTTTCTGTCGGCACGACACATGAACAAACTGGGTGGCTGTACCGACTCTGACAACATATCCCGAGTGAGCCATGTTTCCGTGAAACAGAGAATGTTACAATCTCTGATGTATTTCTGGAAGGCGACTCGTGCCCTCATTTCATCCACCTTGTTATGTAGAGATTGGACATTGGTGAGTAATATGCTCAGAAGCGGTGGATGGTGTGCTCGCCTTCTCAGTCTCACCAGTAGGCTGCTCCATCTGCCTCTCCTGCGGCGACCACGTTTTTTTGGGTCAGCCTCTGGGATTAGATCCAATGTTCAGGGTGGAGGTCCGAACAAAGGATCCGCTTCGGGAAAGTTGTATTCCTGGTCGTAATGTTGGTAAGTTGACGTCGCTTTTATATCCAAAAGTCCTTCCCGGCTGTATGTAATAACACTTGAGATTTTCTGGGCTAACAATGTAAGAAATAATACATAAAATAATACATAAAACACTAAAATAACTGCATAGTTTTCAAAGGACCTGAAGTGAGGCGGCCAAGTCTGTCGGGGAAAGAAGCCACTATTGAAAACCCACATTTGTCATCATCATTTGTGTTAAGAAATAATCATTTTCCAGCAATTGAGGTGTAGCTCAAATCTGACATAAAGCATTAATTGATTTGTCTGCTGGAGTGTGGACAGTGCTTGTCAATATACAGTAGTCTACAAAGCATACCAGAAACAGTGGGCAATGTAGTGCGCATGTATGCTATCTATCAATGCAGATCGTGTGTGAATTTCTATGCACGGGTGTGTGTTTGTAGTTGTGCGCGTGTCTACGTATGCCTCTGCTTATCTCCACATACTGTACTCACTCAGTGAGTGTGTAAATGTACTGGATATACATGATGGGTTTGCAGTTGGGTCTGCATTGCAAGCCCCATTGTTTGAGCCTCTGGCCTGGACATCTGTGTGCGTGCGCTCGTGCAAGTGTGTGAATGTGCATGCTTGTGTGTGCGGCATGCCAGCAGGAGTGGGACCGTCCAGTCGTAGATCACCTCTGACCCCTGTTCTCAGATCAGCCCAAACCTCCCTCGTCAGGAGTTACACAATACAGCTGTATGTCAAATGTGTTTAGCCTTGAAATGAATTGAGTCAACCCAACTCCATCAAGTGACTTCTGGCCTTTTAAGACAACTAAAGCCAACTATGAGATTACCCTTTGATACTGTTCATCAGTATTCAAATTGCTATGTATTGAAGAAACTAGAGTCAAGCACGTTCCACCCTCATCTATCACAACAAAACTTGGCTGGGATTAATGGTAATTGTCCACCTACACGGCCGAGACCTACTGTTTAGTCACATGCAGCTAGAGCCTCTCTCTCCCACCGTCTATCCTTCCCGCTGAGAGAGCCCTCACACTGGCCTCCTCTGTTCGGCTGCTGGCTGGATGAACAGGGTCTACTCTCACTAACAATCACATCCATTTTACCCTGACCAGGCCCATCCCCTCGCAGCATCGCACCAGAATTCTCATGGATCTACTTGAAAGAATCTATCCGCCACTCTCTCTCTTTTCTTTCTTCTTTTCTTCTCTCTCTCTCTCAATTCAATTCAATTCAAGGGGCTTTATTGGCATGGGAAACATGTGTTAACATTGCCAAAGCAAGTAAGGTAGATAATATACAAAAGTGAAATAAACAATAAAAATGAACAGTAAACATTACACATACAGGAGTTTCAAAACAATAAAGACATTACAAATGTCATATTACGTATATATACAGTGTTCAATGATGTACACATGGTTAAGGGTACACAAGGAAAAATAAATAAGCATAAATATGGGTTGTATTTACAATGTTTGTTCTTCATTGGTTGCCCTTTTCTTGTGGCAACAGGTCACAAATCTTGCTGCTGTGATGGCACACTGTGGTATTTCACCCAATAGATATGGGAGTTTATCAAAATCGGGGTTGTTTTTGAATTCTTTGTGGATCTGTGTAATCTGAGGAAAATATGTGTCTCTAATATGGTCATACATTGGACAGGAGGTTAGGAAGTGCAGCTCAGTTTCCACCTCATTTTGTGGGCAGTGTGCACATAGCCTGTCTTCTCTTGAGAGCCATGTCTGCTTACGGCGGCCTTTCTCAATGGCAAGGCTATGCTCACTGAGTCTGTACATAGTCAAAGCTTTCCTTAAGTTTGGGTCAGTCACAGTGGTCAGGTATTCTGCCACTGTGTACTCTCTGTTTAGGGCCAAATAGCATTCTAGCTCTGTTTTTTTGTTAATTCTTTCCAATGTGTCAAGTAATTATCTTTTTGTTTTCTCAAGATTTGATTGGGTCTAATTGTGTTGCTGTCCTGGGGCTCTGTGGGGTGTGTTTGTGTTTGTGAACAGAGCCCCAGGACCAGCTTGATTAGGGGACTCTTCTCCAGGTTCATCTCTCTGTAGGTGATGGCTTTGTTATGGAAGTTTTGGGAATCATTTCCTTTTAGGTGGTTGTAGAATTTAATGGCTATTTTCTGGATTTTGATAATTAGTGGGATTCGGCCTAATTCTGCTCTGCATGCATTATTTGGTGTTCTACATTGTACACGGAGGATTTCTTGCAGGATGACAATGTCTTTACTACTGATTTATTTGGTAAAGTCCGGGTTCCTGCTCTTTAGGCCAAAGGCAGATGACCTCAGGCCTTGGATATTCCAGGATGATATAGTGAAGGATTTGTGTTCCATAAAGTGTCCAATGTTGTTGGTCGTGTGGTTTGGCCTCAGGCTAGTAAGTGTGAGCAGAGCCTGCTGGGCATCTGGTACATGCCATTGGCTTGGGCTAGTGTAAGAGTGGGGGTTGGGCCTGTTTGCCCGCTCGCTACCTGGGCGTATGTGTGACTTCCATGTTGAGGCCCTCTTTGCGAGGGTGGGGTGAATGGGGTGGGCAGGAGGTGCATAGGTCTGATCTGAGGGGGCCTAAATGGGGTGTGGGCATGGTTGATGTGGGGGGTGTTGATTGGTTGGGGTGGGGTGGGGGTGTGGATGTGGCTGGGGTGCTGTGGTCTGGATGTAAGTCCTCTTGCCGTGGGTCCTCTATGTGTAGGTTCAGGGGGGTCCTGCAGGTCTGGGAGGGTGTCTCGCTGATCTGGGTGGGGTGTCTATTGATCTGTTGCTCCTGTGTGAAGTGTTGGGGATACGTTTGAGAGTGATGTCCTTTAGAGTCCGGTCAAAGGTGGGCACTGCTGCCTTGTAGAGGTGGACCTGGTCATAGAGGCTGTTCAAGTCCAGGGTGGAGTGGTGGGCCAGGAACACATTTGGTTTTGAGGCACAGTCACGGGAAATACTTGCGTATTGTGGCAGGGTGGAAGTCTTTTCGTGGTAGCAGGGTGGAGATAACCACTTGTGCGTTGGGGAAAGTAGAAAAAGCTTTTTCAATCACTCCCTTCAGTGCTGTGGCCACCCTATCCTGCTGTGCTCTCAGGTCATTTGTGCCTGTGTGTATTGTTATGTGGCTAGGTGAACCTAGTTCGTCCTCAGACAGAAGGTCTAGGGCGCGCTGGGTGTTTGGACACCAGACTTTAGACACACTGTGTTTGGGACTGTGTTTTCTTGTATATGTCTGTCTCTTTGAGTCCATCTCCCAATCTGTGTCTTTGTTTGTCCTCTGTCTGTTTCTCTGTCTGGGGGTTTCTCTATCTCTGGCTGACAGGGGGTGCTCAGAGGGGTGAGAGCCTCTGGGCTCTGGGGTTCTTCATTTGTCTGTTTCTGTGATGTCTCTTTGGTCTCTGTCTGTCTCTGTTCTGCTCTCTCTGTTTATCTCTCTCTCTGTCTCTCTGTCTGAGGTGGGCTGTTCTGCTGGCTTCTCTGTCTGGCCACCTCTCTCTCTGGGTCTGTCTCTGTCTCTCTGTTTCCCTCTCTCTCTGTTTCTCTCTGTTTCTCTCTCCACCCTTATCTCTCTGTCTCTCTGTCAATTCAATTCAATTGACTTTATTGACATGGCAAGTTCATTATAACTTACATTGTTAAAGTATACATCTCGAAGAATATAAATAAAATGAAAATATATATTTATATATAAAATAGATTTATATATAAATAAATGGTGGGACCAACAGCAATAATAATAGTAGTAGTGGACATGGGATTACCATTAACAACAACTACAACAACAATATTAATGAGAACAACAATACATTAAAGCCATGGTAGTAGACCAGTGTCAACATGACTGAAAAGACAGTCTCTCTCTCATGACTGAGAAGATACATGACATGGTATGAAAGACAAAACAAAACAAGATGGGAAATATTATCGACATTACTTTGCACTTTTCACTGGCTGTCCCTCAGGTTGTGGCAGGAGGACACATATTTTGCTGCCAAAACTGCACATTTTGGCTTTTCACCCAATAAATATTAGATTTTTTCTTCATCTTTTATAGTTTCAAATTCTTTGTATTGAATTATAATTTTGGGAAAGAAATATTCTCTTAGGTCTGAGTATTTGTCACAGTGTAATAGGAAATGCAGCTCTGTATCTACCTCTCCCCTGGAGCAGAGTGAGCACAGCCTGTCCTCTCTGGGCAGCCAGGTTTGTCTGTGACGACCTGTCTCTATAGCCAGACTGTGCTCACTGAGTCTGTACCTAGTCAATGTTTTCCTCAGTTTTCTATCAGTCACAGTGGTCAGATAGTCTGCCACCATGTACTGTCTGTTTAGAGCCAAATAGCATTGAAGTTTACTTTGATTTTTTGTGGTGTCTTTCCAATAGGTGATATATTTTTATTTTTGTTTTGTGATGATTTGGTTGGGCCAGATTTTCTGAGTGCTGTCCTGAGGCTCTATGGGGTTGGTTTGGGTTGGTGAACTGAGCCTCAGAACCAGCTGGCTGAGGGGACTCTTCTTTTGTTTCATCTCTTGACATTGTAGAGCTGTGTGATGGAATGGTTTGGGGTCACTTGTTTTTAGATGGTTGTCAAATTTGATGGCTCTTTTTTCTATTCGAATGAGAAAAGAGTATTGGCACAATTCTGCTCTACATGCGTTATCTGGAGTTTTTCTTTGCACTTGCAATACAGTCTTGCAAAACTCTGCATGCAGTATTTCAATTGGATGTTTGTCCCATTTGGTAAATTCATTATTAGAGATTGGACCCCGTACTTCACTGCTATATAGAGCAACTGGTTCTAATAACTGATTGAAACCTGATTGAGCCAGATTCTATTTCGATTTTGATGTTCCTTTTAATGGCATAGAGTGCTCTTCTTGCTTTGTCTCTCAGCTCATTCACAGCCATGTGAAAGCTACCTGTGTTGCTGATATTTAGTCCTAGATATGTGTAGTTTTTGGTGTGTTCTAATAGAACTGTGTCCAAATAGAATTTATATTTGTCATCCTTATTTCCAGACCTTTTTTGGAATATCATTATATTTGTTTTTTTTTTAGGTTAACGGTCAGAGCCCAGGTCTGACAGAACCTGTGAAGATGATCTAGGTGCTGCTGTAACTCCTCTTTAGTGGGAGACAGCAGCACCAGGTCATCTGCATACAGCAGACCCTCTTTAGTGGGAGACCGCAGCACCAGGTCATCTGCGTACAGCAGACACTTGATTTCAGTGTTGTGTAGGGTGATACCAGGTGCTGCCGATTCTTCTAATGTTTTTGCCAATTCATTAATGTAGATGTTAAATAGTGTTGGACTTATTGGGCAGCCCTGTTTCACTCCCCGTCCCTGAGAGAAGAAGTATGTTTGCTTGTTGTTAACTCATTAATGTAGATGTTAAATAGTGTTGGACTTATTGGGCAGCCCTGTTTCTCTGTCTCCCTGTCCCTGAGAGAAGAAGTCTGTTTGCTTGTTGTTAACTCATTAATGTAGATGTTAAATAGTGTTGGACTTATTGGGCAGCCCTCTACACTCCCCGTCCCTGAGAGAAGAAGTCTGTGTTTGCTTGTTGCTCAATTTGTAACTGTCGCACGTTTGTTTTTAGTGTACAATGATTTTTAAAAATCATATGTTTTCCCTCTGTCTCTCTCCACTTTCTCTCTTAGTTTATAAAAAGACCTTCGTGCCTGTCTTGAATCAAATGCTTTCTTTAAATCTACAAAACACTAGTAGATTTTTCCTTTGTTTTGGTGTACTTGTTTATCAATTAGAGTGTGGAGGATGTAAATGTGGTCTGTTCTACGATAATTGTTTAGAAATCCAATCTGGCTTCTGCTCAGGACGTTGAGTTCGTCAAGGAAAGGATGTAGTCTGCTATTTATAATACCGCAGAGAATTTTCCCCAAGTTGCTGTTAACGCAAATTCCTCTGTAATTATTTGGGTCAAATTTGTCTCCATTTTTATAGATTGGTGTGATCAATCCCTGTTTCCAAATATCGGGGGAAATACCTGCAGTGAGGATAATGTTGAAGAATTTGAGTATAGCCAATTTGAATTTGTGGTCTGTATATTTGATAATTTCATTTCAAATACCATCATTTTTCCAATAATTCTTCTTCTGTAATTGGGGTATCCACAGGATTCTGATAGTCTTTGACTGCTGATTCAAGGATTTGTCATTTTTCTTGTATATCTTTTTGTTCTGGGATCTTTGTTATATTACTGTCTTTGCAAAGTGATTTCTCTCTCATATCCCCATTTTGGATAGCTCAATTCTCTCATGATGAGGTTTGTTTCTTTATCTCCAATTCTCCCAGAAGTGGTTTGATTATATGGATTCCTCAATTCCATCCAGCTGATTTCTAATGTCTCTGTTCCTCTGTTCTTAGGGTCTGTTTGTCTTGCTCTCTGTGTTTCTCTGTCTTGAAGGCATATATTTTTGTTGTCTCTCTTCTCTGTGTCTTTGATTAGATATATTTCTCAATGACTTTCTTAGATTTTTGTCTCTCAATCATTATCAAACCATTTTTCATTATCTGTTATTTCTGGTTTGATCTTATGCTTCTTTAGATTAGCCAAGGAGGCTAATTTGTCAAAAATAAAGTTTATGTTCCAAACAGCCTAAATTTACACCTTCATTGCTGTAGGAGAATGTTAAGACTAAAAAGTTGTCAAGGAGAGTTGTATTTTTTGGCTGTTTTTGTCTTCTCTCTCTCTCTCTCTGGTAGATGTCTGTACTGTTTGCACTCCATCTATAGGCCTGTTTTGTCTCCATGTAATTGATTGGGCCGTGATGCTTCATGGTTGGGTTCTGCTCTTCTCAGATACTTTGTGATTTTACTGCTGTTCTCTCAGTCAGGTCTCCTCAGACCAGTACGTTGGGCTTCTTGAAAGTGACTCTTTTCCTCTCTAGAATGGAGAAACTCTCTTCATTGAAGTAGGTCTGACTGAGGGGAATGTATGTGGCACAGAGGAAGACCGTTATTATCTGTCAAGAAGCCTCCTTGTTGATTTTTAACCATGTAAAGTCTTCTCCTGTTTTGATCAATTCTTGAATGAATTAGTTCTCTGTATACTCTAGTAGCATTCCCCCTGAGTCTCTGCCCTGTCTGATTCCTTTTCATTTAGTGGATGGTATGATTATCTCCCTATAACCTAGTGGACAGCCAGTGGAAACATCACCTCTGCACCATGTTTCCTGTAGTACTACAATATCAACATCATACATTTATTTCAGGAAGTCTGGGTTTCTGCTCTTTAGTCCAAAAGTAGAGGACTTCAAACCTTGTAAATTCCAACATGCAACGTAAAAAGATTTCTTAACTTTTTTTTCTTTCTTTATCTTCAAAATGAGACAAACACTCACAATCCAACAAGAACTCTCATTCTCTCTCTCTCTGTCTGTCTGTCTCTGTTTCTCTCTCTCTCTGTTTCTCTCTCTCTGTCTGTCTCTGTTTCTCTCTCTCTCTGTTTCTCTCTCTCTGTCTGTCTCTGTTTCTCTCTCTCTGTTTCTCTCTCTCTCTGTGTGTGTGTTTCTCTCTCTCTCTGTCTCTCTCTCTTTCTCTCTCTCTCTCTGTTTCTCTCTCTCTGTTTCTCTCTCTGTTTCTCTCTCTCTGTCTCTCTCTGTCTGTTTCTCTCTCTGTGTTTCTCTCTCTCTCTCTGTTTCTCTCTCTGTTTCTCTCTCTCTGTTTCTCTCTCTCTCTGTCTGTCTGTCTGTCTGTCTGTCTGTCTGTCTGTCTGTCTGTCTGTCTGTCTGTCTGTCTGTCTGTCTGTCTCTATCTCTCTCTCTCTCTCTCTCTCTCTCTCTCTGCATGCTGGGAGTGATTGGTGCATGCTGGGAATTGTTTGAGTGAAGGAGTGCGTGTGTTGTGGAGAGTTAGATATTCACAACTTTCTTTCGGTTTGCTATTTCTTGGTGGCATTTTTTTTTGTTGATGCATGATTAACGTTATTATTTTTGTTGTGGTAGAATTAAGTATTTTGTTTTCGTATCGAAATTACCCTGGTTTTGGCGGGGATGGCAGCCCGAATGGGGATGCCGTCCCTGTCACTTCGGCATGGCTTTAGGTGTGTTACTGAAGCTGCTGTCACGGTGGAGGAGTTTCTGGTCGCCGTAGGAGAGAAGGTAGGCTATGAGAATATTGCGTATGCATCCCGGATGAATAAAGCTGTGGTGGTATTTCTTAAAGAAGAGTGTCTAGTTGATCGGATGGTTGAGCATGGTGTACTTCTTAAAGGAATGTTTATTCAAGTTACGCCGCTTTTTCTCCGTCAACAAGGGTAACGATTTCAAATGTACCACCGTTTATTCCTAATGAGCTATTGGAGCGCGAGTTATTGCGCTTTGGGAAGTTCGCCAGTTCAATTAAGGTTGTCCCGTTGGGTTGCAAACACCCGGCGTTGAAACAGGTAATGTCATTTCGGCGACAGGTGTTTATGTTTTTGGACTCACCGGAGCAGACTTTAGAGTTATCGTTTAAAATCAAGTATGACAATAGATTGTATATGGCTTATGCTAGTACGGGTAGTCAACGGTGTTTTGAGTGTGGGGATGTTGGTCATAAGCGACATGCTTGCCCGAAAAGGGAGAAGGCAGAGGGAGGGGCACAGGTGGTCATCGTAACGCCTGGGCCCACTGATGTAGGGAGAGGTGAGCTGACAGCGGTAGAGCAGCCACAAGCACCTGTTGCTGAGGAACAAGTTAACCGTGTTGAGGGCACGGGGTTGCAACTTGTATTAGAAGGAAATGTTATGCTACAGAAAAGTATTGTTGTAGAAGGTAAGGATGTATCTGAAGAGCCAGTTCCTCAGACTGGTGAGCAGGTGCCCAGTATGAGTGCTGGGGTAAAGGAGGGGGTTCATGTGGAGCTAGGCTCCCAGGGAGTGGAGGAGATGCCCACTACGAGTGCTGGGGTTCATGTAGAGCTAGGCTCCCAGGTAGTGGAGGAGTTGCCCACTACGAGTAATGAGGTACAGGAGGGTTTGCATGTGGAGCTAAGCTCCCAGGTAGTGGAGGAGATGCCCACTACGAGTAATGAAGTACAGGAGGGTTTTCATGTGGAGCTAAGCTCCCAGGTAGTGGAGGAGATGCCCATTACGAGTAATGAAGTACAGGAGGGTTTTCATGTGGAGCTAAGCTCCCAGGTAGTGGAGGAGATGCCCACTACGAGTGCTGGGGTTCATGTGGAGCTAGGTTCTCAGTTAGTGGAGAAGATGCCCACTATGAGTAGTGATGTTCAGGTGGGGCTAGTCTCCCAGATAGTGGAGGAGATGCCTGGTACGAGTGATGAGGTGCAAGTGGAGAGTGTTGAAAGGGATGTGGTAGAGGGGAGTCAGTTGTCTGTGTTCTCAGCTGAGGAGGATCAAGAGAAGGATATGGATATCTCTTTAGATATGACAGCTGCTGGTACGGACTCAGTTTATGATCTAGAGGAGGTAAATGAGTTTCTGGATCAGACTTTTGGGAAATCTGTCAAATTGGCAGATTATTTTGATGTTGATAAGTTTGTGAGGTCAGCTGTGATGTTACAGAAGACGGTGGGGTTAGACCAGCTGAGTGAGAAGAAGCGGTTTCGCTTGAGGAAATTTATTACTGCTGTTGCAGCAGCAAAAGGTGGTGGGAAACGTGTTCAGGTTAAGAGAAGAAAAAAAAAATAATTAAAATAATGACGATGATCATGCTTCATAGGGTGTCTTTTTTCTCGTTGGTTTCTCTGTGGTTTCTTCTGCTTTTCTTTTCTCTTTTCTACATGGAGGTACTAAGGGTAGGTTCTCTCAATATGAATGGGGGAAGGGACAGGAATAAGAGGGCTTGGGTATTAGAAGTAATAAAACAGAAAAGGCTTAATGTAGTTTTCCTACAGGAGACACATAGCGATGAGGAAAATGAGGTTGACTGGGGTATGTGGTGGGAGGGGCAGCATGTACTCAGTCATGGTACTAATTTCAGTGCTGGGGTGGCAATATTGTTTTCCTCAGGCTTAGGAGTGACTGTGGTATCTACAACAGAGATTGTCAAGGGTCGGGTTTTATTGGTCAAGGTGGATGTTATGGGGTTTTTGTTTGTTTTTTTGAATGTTTATGCTCCTAATGAGGGTACAGAGCGTATTGCTGTATTTGATCAACTAAAGGAAATGTTAAGACAGTGTGACCAAGAGGGGTGTATGGTTTTAGGGGGTGACTGGAACTGTACAGTGGATTTTACTGTTGATCGCACCGCTGAAGAACCTCACCTGCGGTCAGCCACTTGCCTGTCTGGCCTATTAACTGAGTTTGAGCTTTCTGATGTGTGGAGAGTAAGGAATGCCAAAGTTAGGCAGTACACATGGCTAAAAATTAATGAAGGTCGTGTCAGTGCAGCACGGTTAGACAGGTTGTATGTATCTGAGCAATACTGTAGTAGGGTTGGAAAGTGTGCCATTACTCCTGTGGGTTTCTCTGATCATCATATGGTTACTGTTGATATTCACTTGTCCTGTCCACGAAGGTCATCACCTTACTGGTATTTTAATGTTAAATTGTTACATGATGTCATGTTTTGTGACAGGTTTTTGTTGTTTTGGGAAAAATGGAGGGGTATAAAAGGGAATTTTGAGTCCTTGAGACAATGGTGGGAGGTTGGGAAGGCCCAAATACGAGTTTTTTGTCAACAGTATACTGCTCTGTCTCAAACTGAATTTAAAGAGACTATCAAGGCCCTTGAACAGGACATCAAATCTATTGAATTGAAGCTGCTCACTCAGAATGACCCTGGACTAGTCATGAACTTACAGGACAAGAGACATGAACTGAGGTCGTTTCTGCATGAAAGAGTGAAGGGTGCCTTGATTAGGTCTCGTTTCGCTTCCCTCAAGGATATGGATGCTCCTAGTGCTTTTTTTTTTTTTTAACCTAGGAAAGTCGACATTTCAACGTAAACAGATGGTATGCCTTCGTCTCCCTGATGGGAAGGTGACCACGAATGATATTGAAATGCGTCAACATGCCGTGGATTTCTACTCGTCCCTTTATAAGGCGGAGGATTGTGACTCTATGTGTACTGAACAGTTGTTACATGGTCTTCCTAAATTGGGACCTGAGCAGAGAGTCGCATTGGACGCTGACATTACACTGCAGGAGCTGTCCACAGCTGTTATGCAGCTCTCAACAGGCCGAGCCCCTGGCATCGATGGGTTACCATCTGAGTTTTATAAGCACTTTTGGGGGTCTATTGGGGAGGACTTTTATGAAGTGATGTGTGAATCTTTTCATGAGGGTTCTCTTCCTGTATCCTGTCAACGTGCAGTGCTTTCACTGTTGCCAAAAAGGGGGATTTGGCTCTCATAAAAAATTGGAGACCTGTTGCTTTGCTGTGCGCAGAATATAAAATTGTTTCTAAATGTCTCTCAAACAGGTTGAAAGAGTATCTGGGGTTGTTGATCCACAAGGACCAGTCCTACTGTGTACCTGATCGCTCTATTGTTGACAACTTGTTTCTGATAAGAGATGTTTTAGACATTTGTAAATTGTCTGATGTAAATGTGGGTTTACTTTCGTTGGATCAGGAGAAGGCTTTTGATCGTGTGGACCACCAGTACTTGTTTAAAATAATGAAAGCTTTTGGGTTTGGGGATGTTTTTCTGTCTTGGGTGAATTTACTGTATGCTGGAGCCTCGTGTATGGTGAAGGTGGGTGGTGGTTTAAGTTGCCCCATCCCTGTCGAAAGGGGCATCAGGCAGGGATGCCCAATTTCAGGGCAGTTATATAGTCTGGCGATTGAACCAATGCTTTGTTTTTTAAGAGCGAAGCTTACTGGTTTCTTTGTGCCAGGTGTAACGAAGGGTCCCACGATAGCACTGTCTGCGTATGCAGATGACGTGATAGTTTTATTACAGGGGTGAGGATGTTAAGGTTCTCTCAAACGCTTTAAAGGTGTATGAGGGGGCCTCCTCAGCTAAAGTCAATTGGGGAAAGAGTGAAGCGCTGTGGGCAAGTCAGCTTCAGATGGGGTCTACTCCACGGTTACCAGGGGGGCTTCAGTGGGGCAGAGATGGAATGAAGACTTTGGGGTTTTTCTAGGCTCCGATGTCTTTCAAAAAAAGAACTGGGAGGGTGTAGTGGAGAAAGTGTGTGCCAGACTGTCAAGGTGGAAATGGGTGTTGCCCCAGCTGTCTTATAGGGGACGGGTCCTGGTAGCTAATAATCTTGCTGCTTCTACCCTGTGGCACAGACTAATGATTTTACAGCCACCAAAGGGTCTGATACAAGAGCTTCAGAGGACCCTTGTCAATTTCTTCTGGTCTGGGCAACACTGGATTAAAGCTGCAGCCCTGTACCTGCCACTGCACGAGGGTGGGCAAGGCCTGGTGGACATTTCCTCTAGGATCACGGCTTTCAGGCTCCAAGCAGCCCAGAGATTGTTGTACAGAGACTGTTCTAGCTGGGTCGAAACAGCCTACATATTGATGAGGAGAGCGGGCTGTTTGGGCTTCGACAAGCATCTTTTCCTCTTAAAGCTGGAGGGGGTGATTTGACTGGCCTGACTCCATTTTATGAGTCTGTTATGCAGGCTTGGAGAGTATTTGTCAAGTCCCGTAAGGCCTGCACGCCACCAGGGATGTGGCTTTTTGAAGAGCCTCTTTTTCACAACACTGCCATCCAGTCCCGTGTTCTGGGTTCAGCTAGCCTACGTTCATGCCTGTTAGGCGTGGGGTGTACCAAGCTGGGTCATCTGATGCAGAGCAGGAGCAGATTGGAGGAGCTGGGAGAAAGAGCGGGGATCCGATCATCTCGTCTACTGAGGAAGGTCGTCGATGAGGTCTGCGATTCCTTGCCAGTGCTTCATCTGCAGTATGTGACTGACACTTCCAATTCTGATCGGTGGAAGGAGGGTCTGGATTATGTGTTCCCTGCACTGATTGTTAGTGCTGCGATGGGGGCATTTGAAGAGGACGTGGGGACGCTGCTTTCCTTCGATACCCCGGAGCTGGGGGAGTTCAAGGAGGTGGGAAAGAAGGCCATGTACAGAATATGTGTAAAGGTGTCCCATGCCTCTTCCCTGGAAGGGGTAAAATCGACGAGGTGGGCGGATGTGCTTGGTCCAGGTGCCTCTCCAAAAGGCTGTTGGCGATCATTATATAAACTGCCTATTGATAAGAGGACAGCTGACCTCCAATGGAGGATAATACATGGAGCTATAGCCACCAATATGCATCTGGTACACCTGGATCCTACTGTTGGGGAGGGGTGTCCATTCTGTGCTGGGTCTGAATCTCTGGCACATCTGTTTTTATTGTGTCCCAGGTTGGTTGGGATGATTGAACTGATCACTGATTGGTTCTCAACGTTGGGAGAGGTTTTCTCTTCCCAACTGTATATATTTGGGCCAAAGTACAGGTTCAGTCAAAAGGGTGT
Organism: Oncorhynchus tshawytscha; assembly: GCF_018296145.1. Taxonomy (NCBI): domain Eukaryota; kingdom Metazoa; phylum Chordata; class Actinopteri; order Salmoniformes; family Salmonidae; genus Oncorhynchus; species Oncorhynchus tshawytscha. Next base: position 123,049 of record NW_024609635.1, on the reverse strand, counting down.
AGTTGTGTTGCTTAATTTTGTGTTAGGGGCAGCAAAATTAGCGATATGGAAGACCCGAAAGAACAGCATTCGGGGACAGGGGTCTGTGGATGTGGTGGGAATGCTGGAGGGAATGTTGGCAGCGAGACTAAGGGTTGAGTTTGCCTATTACAAACTTGTCAACAATATCGATCTGTTTTTGAGTATATGGGGTATACAGAGGCTGTTGTGTGTAGTTACTGTGGAGGAGGAATTGGAGTTGTGTTTTTAATTGATGTGTAACTGTGGTTTTGTATGAGTATTTATTGTGTGGTGGGCCCCCAGACCCAATAAAGAGTATTTAAAACTCAAACTCTCTCTCTCCCCTGCATCCTCTATGTGTTTAGTTCTAATGTATAAACTCCTCTCTTCAGATGGACACAATGCGGCCTTGTAACCCTGCTGGTGTATATTCTGCCTCAGGGAGAACAGAGACATTTACTGTAGCTACTGTACCTGAATCATGTAACAAGGTGACTGACTGATGTGAAAAGAGGGGATGGAGAGCGGAGGTAGACACTTCAGAGTCTCTTTGAAAGTGTATACTGTAGGCTGATTTTGAAGGAAATTTGGTCATTTCAGTGTGGGCTGCCCGGGTGCTGGACGTGTGTGCATGCATGCTCGCCTGAAGACATCTAATGTAATGGACATATTACTGTCATCACTGGCCGCCATCGTCAGCTTAGTGGGGGCAGAGATGGGAGTGATACGACAGAGAGGAGACATTTGGTTATAATGAGTGTTCTGTCTCCTATAGATGCATGTACGTCGGTGTGAAAAGTACAAATCAATCCCAGAACAACAGCAAAGGACCTTGTGAAGATACTGGAGGAAACAGGTACAAAAGTATCTATATCCACAGTAAAACAAGTCCTATATCGAGATAAGCTGAAAGGGCGCTCAGCAAGGAAGAAGCCACTGCTCAAAAACCGCCATAAAAAAGCTAGACTATGGTTTGCAACTGCACATGGGGAAAAATATTGTACTTTTTGGAGAAATGTCCTCTGGTCTGATGAAACAAAAATAGAACTGTTTGGCCATAATGACCATCGTAATGTTTGGATGAAAAAGGGGGAGGGGAGGGGGCTTGCAAGCCAAAGAACACCATCCCAACCGTGAAGCACGGGGATGGCAGCATCATGTTGTGGGGTGCTTTGCTGCAGGAGGGACTGGTGCTCTTCACAAAATAGATGGCATCATGAGGAAAATAAAATTATGTGGATATATTGAAGCAACATCTCAAGACATCAGTCAGGAAGTTAAAGCTTGGTCGCAAATGGGTCTTCCAAATGGACAATGACCCCAAGCATACTTCCAAAGTTGTGGCAAAATGGCTTCAGGACAACAAAGTCAAGGTATTGGAGTGGCCATCGCAAATCCTTAACCTCAATCCTATAGAAAATTTGTGGGCAGAACTGAAAAAGCGTGTGCAAGCAAGGAGGCCTACAAACCTGACTCAGTTACACCAGCTCTGTCAGGAGGAATGGGCCATAATTCACCCAACTTATTGTGGGAAGCTTGTGGAAGGCTACCTGAAATGTTTGACCCAAGTTAAACAATTTAAAGGCAATGCTACCAAATACTAATTGAGTGTATGTAAACTTCTGACCCAATGGGAATGTGATGAAAGAAATCAAAGCTGAAATAAATCATTCTCTCTACTATTATTCTGACATTTCACATTCTTAAAATAAAGTGGTGATCCTAACTGACCTAAGACAGGTATTTCTTGCTAGGATTAAATGTCAACAATTGTGAAAAACTGAGTTTAAATGTATTTGGCTAAGGTGTATGTAAACATCCGACTTCAACTGTATATTAGCCCTCTGATTACAATGAAGAGCAAGACATGCCGCTCTGTTCTGGGCCAGCTGCAGCTTATCTAGGTCTTTCCTTGTCTAGGTTTTTTCACTCAACCACAAGACCAGACAATAGTAAAGATAAGACCAAATTAGAGCCTGCAGGAGTTGCTTTTTGCAGTCCGATGTCATAAAAGCAGAGCATATTTTTTATTGCGGACAGGCCTCTCCCCATCTTCACAACCATTGAATCTGTATGTTTTGACCATGACAGTTTACAATCTAAGGTAATGCCAAGTAACTTGTTCAACAGCCACACCATTCATTACCAGATTCAGCTGAGGTCTAGAATGATGTGTACCAAATACAATGCTCTTAGTTTTAGAGATGTTCAGGACCAGTTTATTACTGGCTACCCATTCCAAAACAGACTGCAACTCTTTGTTAACGTTTCAGTGACTTCATTAGCTGTGGTTGTTGATGTGTATATGGTTGAATCATCAGAATACATGGACACACGTGCTTTGTTTAATGCCAGTGGCAAGTTATTGGTAAACATAGAAAAGAGTAGAGGGCCTAGAGAGCTGCCCTGCGGTACACCACACTTTGCATGTTTTAAATTAGAGAAGCTTCCATTAAAGAAGACCCTCTGAGTTCTATTAGATAGATAGCTCTGAATCCACAATATGGCAGATGTTGAAAAGCCATTCTCAACAACAGGTTAGGGTCAATGATGTCTAAGGCTGATCTGAAATCTAACAGTACAGCGCCCACAATCTTCTTATTATCAATTTCTTTCACACCAGTTAACAGGCATTTGTGTCAGTGCAGTACATGTTGAGTGCCCTTCTCTGTAAGCATGCTGAAAGTCTTTTGTTAATTTGTTTACAGAGAAATAGGATTGTATTTCGTCAAACACGAAACACATTTTTCCAACAGTTTGCTAACTGGCAGTAAGCTGATATGTCTGCTGTTACAACCAGTAAAGGCCGCTTTACCACTCTTGGGTAGCAGAATGACTTTGGCTTCCCTCCAGGACAAAGACTTACCTCTCGTCTCAGATTAAAAATATGACAGATAGAAGTGGCTATAGAGTCAGCTACCATCCTCTGTAGCTTTCCATCTAAGTTGTCAATGCCATGAAGTTTGTCATTATTGACTAAATTAAAACTTTAAAAACTTTTCTTTCATTATTCCTTTTTTTATGCTTGAGTACGATGGCTCACTGTTCGTTGTTGGCATTTCCTGCCTCAGTTTGCCCACTTTGCCAATTAAGTAATCATTAAAATAATTGGCAACATCAAATGGTTTTGTGATGAATAAGCCATCTGATTCGATGAAAGATGGAGTTGAATTTGTCTTTCTGCCCATCATTTCATTTAAAGTACTCCAAAGTTATTTTTCTCCATTATTCTTTATATTATTCATAATACAATTTCTTCTTCTTCTTCTTTTTTAGTTTAGTCACATCATTTCTCAATTTGGGGTAAGTCAGCCAGTCAGATGTGCAGCCAGACTTATTAGACACTCGTTTTGGCCCATCTCTTTCAACCATACCGTTTTTCAATTCCTCATCAATCCATGGAGCCTTAATATTTCTAAGAGTCAGTTTCTTAACAAGTGAATATTTAACAATAATTGGAAGAAGCCGTTTCATAAATTCATCAAGTGCAGCATCTGGATGCTCCTCATTAATCACATCAGACCAACATATATTTTTTATATCATCCACATTAGAGTCACAGCAAAATATTTTGTATGATCTTATACACTATTTTAGGCCCTGCTTTTGGAACTTTGGCTTTCCTGGATATAGCCACTATATTGTGATCACTGTATCCAATGTGTATGGATACAGCTTTGATAAAAGTTCTACAGTATTAGTAAAAATGTGATCAATACATGTGGATGATCTTATTCCTGTAGTGTTTGTAAACACCCTGGTAAATTGATAAATAACCGGAACCAGTTTACAGGCACTGGTTACAGTGAAAAGCTTCCTCTTGAGCGGACAGCTTGATGAAAACCAGTCAATTATTCAGGTCCCCAAGAAAGTAGACCTCTCTGTTTACATCACATACACTATCAAGCATTTCACACATATTATTTTGATACCCACTGTTAGCACTTGGTGGGCTACAGCAACACCCCAAAAGAAAAGGCTTTAGATGTGCCAAGTGAACCTGCAACCACAACACTTCAATAACACTTGCATAAGATATTCTCTAAGCATTACAGGGATATGGCTCTGAATATACACAGCAACACCTCCCCCATAAGCATTCCTGTCTCTTCTTAGATGTTATGTCCATGTATTGCTGCTGCTGTATCATCAAATGAATTACCTAAGTGAGTTACAGAAATGGCTAATGTAGCAATGTTATCGGATGTTAGCAAGTTATTGATTTCATTAACCTTATTTCTAAGGCTACATATATTAATATGGGCTATTTTGAACTCTTTCCTGGGTAGCTTATTAGAGATAGACAAAGCAAGACACAAATATATACATTCAGCAGTCCATTAACCAGTTGGTGTGTGTGTGTGTGTGTGTGTGTGTGTGTGTGTGTGTGTGTGTGTGTGTGTGTGTGTGTGTGTGTGTGTGTGTGTGTGTGTGTGTGTGTGTGTGTGTGTTGTGTGTGTGTGTGTGTGTGTGTGTGTGTGTGTGTGTGTGCGCGTGTGCGCGCGTGTGCATGTGTGTGTGCGTGTGTGTGTGTGCTGCGGGGTTGTAGCTATGAACCCATAGGCTTGGCTCTCTCATCCCTTCCGGGCTTTTGGGAGGGAGGGTGGACAATGAGCCTGTCATAGCAGATGTAAGCAATGTCCCCACGCGCTCTGGCAGCTTTTATGGCTGGGACAAGTTCTTTCCTCTTCTGGCGCACAGCTTCCGGATAGTTCTAGATGAGGAAGATATACATTCCTCTGAAGTTCTTGGCTCTTTCCAGAACAGCTGTCTTGTCCTTGAATCTCAGGATCTTGACCACTATCAGCCTGGGCCTGTCACCTGGGCCGGTGGTGGGTTTTGCAGATCTGTGAGTGTGCTCCACCTCAATCTTCCTGTGGTCCATCTTCAGTTTCTCCGAGATCATTTCCTTTACTTTGTCCTCAGACTCCATCCAGGTCTCATGTGGAGATTCTGCAATTCCGTCCACAGCCATATTGTTCTGCCTTGAATGTCCCTCGAGATAATCAGATTTTTCCGTCATTGTTGTCATGGATTCACATACAGAACTAATGTCCTCTGTCAATGACTTACAGAATGGAGTCATATTTCCGTTCTCATATTTAAAGTCATCGAGCTGAGACCCTGGGAGAACTGCCAATTGTTCTTCAGGTCCTGGACCTCTCTGGTCAGGTCGTCCATTCTTTTATTAGTTGACTCCACCAGTATTTGGACAAAATACTTGAAGGTATTTTCTTGTTGTTGTGACAACTGCTTGTAGAACTATTTTTCGTTGTTAAAAGATCCTTCCCCTGTGATAGAGAGACACCACTGTCCTCAAAGGTACTCCTGCCCGCTTTGGTCTTTGTCATGGAAGCAACACAGGTTACGCTGTAACTCCTAGCAGTTCCAGACAGGGCAGGTCGCAGGGAAGATTGAAAACAACAAACAGCAGAGATCTAGACAGCCACAAGCTGCGGTCCCAGCTACATTGGCTAACAGCGTCACGTGCTGCGTTCATGCCCTCAAAAAAACAACAGCTATTTTGATAGGCTGGCTGCTACGCCAAGCAGCTTCTGAGACCCTGGGTCGGCAGGATCACTGGACAGATAGCAGCGGTCCAAGCAACGGATGCCAGCCGCGTCGCGTCGCAGGATCTAAACTTTTCAATAGACTTTCAAAACTTTCCAAAACAACAAACCAAGCTCTCCCTTGTTCTGCGTTCAACAGGAAGTGAATATACAAATGCTAGACAGTGGAATTGGTGGAGGGTGTTATGATTTTTTGTGAAAATGTCTTTCCAATCATCCAGTAGGGAAAAGCAGATTTGGAGCCATCATATAAATGGGATAAATGAAGCAGAGAATCGTGTTGAGGTGACGAGTCCTACACTCCAAAATGTGTGTCTATGTACCTGCAAATGGCTGGAGGTTCATCTTTAATGAGATCTGACTGGGACCCGTGCCAAGTGTGGAGAAGTGTGAAAAAATGAATATACACATTTAATCTTCCTGTTACACAAAAACATGCCATAGAAATATAGATAGCGCTCTCCACAGGGTGAAAGTTCAGATTGGATCTAACTGATCTGACGAAGTTCCAAAATCAGACAGTTATGCAGCCCTTGTTACATGTGCAGAGACACACACACACTCACTGTCTCAATACAATACACACTCACAGTCTCACTACACTACACACTCACTGTCTCAATACGATACACACTCACTGTCTCAATACAATACACACTCACAGTCTCACTACACTACACACTCACTGTCTCAATACGATACACACTCACTGTCTCAATACGATACACACTCACTGTCTCAATACGATACACACACAGTCTCAATGCAATACACACTCACAGTCTCAATGCAATACACACTCACAGTCTCAATACAATACACACTCACAGTCTCACTACACTACACACTCACTGTCTCAATACGGTACACACTCACTGTCTCAATACGGTACACACTCACTGTCTCAATACGGTACACACTCACTGTCTCAATACGGTACACACTCACTGTCTCAATACGGTACACACTCACTGTCTCAATACAATACACACTCACTGTCTCAATACTGTCTCAATACACACTCACTGTCTCAATACGGTACACACTCACTGTCTCAATACGGTACACACTCACTGTCTCAATACGATACACACTCACTGTCTCAATACAGTACACACTCACTGTCTCAATACAATACACACTCACTGTCTCAATACGATACACACTCACAGTCTCAATACGGTATACACTCACTGTCTCAATACGGTACACACTCACTGTCTCAATACGGTACACACTCACTGTCTCAATACAATACACACTCACTGTCTCAATACGATACACACTCACTGTCTCAATGCAATACACACTCACTGTCTCAATACGGTACACACTCACTGTCTCAATACGGTACACACTCACTGTCTCAATACGGTACACACTCACTGTCTCAATACGATACACACTCACTGTCTCAATACAATACACACTCACTGTCTCAATACGATACACACTCACTGTCTCAATACGGAACACACTCACTGTCTCAATACGGTACACACTCACTGTCTCAATACGGTACACACTCACTGTCTCAATACGGTACACACTCACTGTCTCAATACGGTACACACTCACTGTCTCAATACGGTACACACTCACTGTCTCAATACGGTACACACTCACTGTCTCAATACGGTACACACTCACTGTCTCAATACGGTCTCACACACTCACTGTCTCAATACGGTACACACTCACTGTCTCAATACGGTACACACTCACTGTCTCAATACGGAACACACTCACTGTCTCAATACGGTACACACTCACTGTCTCAATACGGAACACACTCACTGTCTCAATACGGAACACACTCACTGTCTCAATACGGAACACACTCACTGTCTCAATACGGTACACACTCACTGTCTCAATACGGTACACACTCACTGTCTCAATACGGTACACACTCACTGTCTCAATACGGTACACACTCACTGTCTCAATACGGTTCACACTCACTGTCTCAATACGGTTCACACTCACTGTCTCAATACGGTACACACTCACTGTCTCAATACGGTTCACACTCACTGTCTCAATACGGTTCACACTCACTGTCTCAATACGGTTCACACTCACTGTCTCAATACGGTACACACTCACTGTCTCAATACGGTTCACACTCACTGTCTCAATACGGTTCACACTCACTGTCTCAATACGGTTCACACTCACTGTCTCAATACGGTACACACTCACTGTCTCAATACGATACAAACTTTCTCAGATGAGCAAATCACATCTGGCTGAGGAGGACATTACAAGTTATCATCACTCTGGTTGTGTCTCTTGTCATTCAGCACCAGACTCAGTGTCAACTTACCTCGTTGGTAAACAGAAGTGTTGTTGTCGCCAAAAGGAGCCACACAAAGCCATGCCTGTACTCACTACCCACCCCACCTCAGCCCTATCGAGCCCTGTACCCCCTCCTTCCTCTGCCCTCACCAGGGTTTGTGACCAGTGCCCACCCTTCAGCTCCTCTGCTCTGTCCACACATCATCTACCATTGGGCATCCGCCCCAATCCCCAAGAAATAGGAGACAACCGTGTGTGTGTGTGTGTGTGTGTGTGTGTGTGTGTGTGTGTGTGTGTGTGTGTGTGTGTGTGTCCTCACTGTGCCCTGCTGTTATCCTGGTGGGGCAGGATGGGGGTGATTAGAGAAACCCAATCTGGTGGGAGCAGTTTGGTAGTGAGGGATGAAGGGAGGGAAGAACAGAGTAGGGACCAGAGAGATAAATAGAAAGAAAAGTGTTTCACCTCATCCACTGAGCCATTCAGACAGAAGGGGAGTGTTTGGGATGGAATCCTGTATACTGCTACAATGCAGTTCAACCAAGGTGCATGAATAAACTGGATCTTGCAAGCACCTGGATGGGGGTGGGATGGGGTTGAGTTGGGGTAGGGTTCAATGTGTTTTGTAGAGTGTTTAAGTCTAGATTTAGCTAAAAATTCATAGTGTGTAAAACATTCCCTGAGGTCAACATTTTGACCATATTTGAGTGTAAACACATCAAGACCTGGTTTGTGTATCCACACACCCAAAAAGTATAATCACCCAATGTGGGATTCGCTGTTTGGTTAGAACCACAAGAAAGCAAAACAAAACCTCTTTTGATAAACTGACTGAATGAACTCCTCCTCGGTCAGTATATATATACACACACGCACGCACACACACACACACACACACACACACACACACACACACACACACACACACACACACACACACACACACACACACACACACACACACACACACACACACACACACACACACACACACACACACACACACACACACACATAAATAAATATATTTGAGTGAAGCAGAGAAAGATGCAGATCAGCACAACGTCAATGGCTGTGTTTCTTATACATAGGAACATCCGCTCAGACTCACTCAAACTGCACTTGTTGTCGCTCCAGATTTCAGCTCCGCCCCGAAACTGACGTCACGTAGGTGAATCCACAAGTTCAGGTGCGTCTCTGGGAGCGCTCAGAGCACATCAGTTCTAGTCAGCGGTAAATCAGTGGACTGCGTCTCACCCTAAACGGTCTCTCCCTGGAGCTCTGTTGGATCTGACTATGGCAGAGTGAACCAAGCAGAAGAAGTAGGGATACATGGAGTCTCCCTGACACTCAGGAGAGAAAAGGTGAGGAAGACAGGCTGATGTGTTGTTCTGTTCTCTGTCAGTTGACTTCTTTTTCTCTATTTATTTCATTAGATGGAACATTTCAAAAACTTTGGAGACGTGTTATGTAAAATGTATTTTGTTATCACATGATGAAAGTATTGTGGGGTTGAAAATAATAATTTCATGCACAATGTCTTGTCATAATAATAATAGATGTATTTTATATAGGGCTTTTCATTACACATTGAATCTCAAAATCACTTTAAAAACAACTTATGAAGTGAATAAAAAAACAACACTTCAACTTATTGATATTTTATTACTGTAGCATGTAAACCCCATTGATGTGAATATTATGTGTCTTCGAGAGGTGAATGTATCGTGCAGTTATAAAAACTTAGTACGGCTATATAGCACAGCTGTACACTCTTAGGGGGAACCTATGAGGGTTCTTCGACTGTCCCCATAGGAGAAACCTTTGTAGAACCCCTTTTGGTACTAGGTAGAACCCTTTTGGTTCCAGGTAGAACCCTTTCCACGGTTCTACATGGAACCCTAAAGGGTTTGATTTTAAACCTTTCCCTATGGGGAAAGACAAAGAACCACTTTTTTCTAAGAGTACTACACATTAGAAATCTTGGCTGGATCAATAGTTCATTATAACATTGGCACTGGTCTAGCCAAGCAACTGTATTCAGTTCTCTTTCTCTGTCCCTCTCTCCTCCTCCTCTCATCTCATTCTTATTCTCCTCCCTCTCTATTTATTTTTTTAACCTCAACTTTCACCCCCCTTCTCCTCTCCTCTCTCCCTAGAGTAGAGTGGATTGTTCCTGGGCAGCAGAGGAACGATGAGCTTGGGGACCCTATACCTAATATTTTCTTATCTCCCTCTCTCTTCCCTCCAACTCTCCCTACTTCGATCCAGCTCTCACCCCCTCTCTCCTCTGGTCTCTCCCCAGGGTAGAGGTGTGTGTTCTGGGCCAGAGGAGCAGGAGAGATGACCTGGGGGACCCTGTACACCCAGCTGGCTGGTGTGAACCGCCACTCCACCAGCCTGGGGAAGGTGTGGCTGTCTGTCCTCTTCATCTTCCGTGTCACCGTGCTGGTCCTGGCGGCCGAAAGCGTCTGGGGGGACGAACAGAGTGACTTTGTCTGCAACACCCTGCAGCCGGGCTGCGAGAACGTCTGCTACGACCACTTCTTCCCCGTGTCCCACATCAGGCTCTGGTGTCTGCAGCTTATCTTCGTCTCCACACCCGCTCTCCTCGTCGCCATGTACGTGGCCTACCGTAATCACGGTGACAAACGCCAGGTCCTGCAGCAGGGTTCAGTCGGGGGGCGTTGCCGCAGCGACAAGGCCCAGGCGGCCCAGGAGGCTGAGCTAGAGAGTCTGAGGAGGCGGAGGCTGCCAATCGCCGGGCCGTTGTGGTGGACGTACGCCTGTAGTCTGGTCTTCCGCCTGCTGTTCGAGGGAGGCTTCATGTACGTACTGTGTTAGCTCACTGAGCAAAGCCTAACAAGTCTTTATTTCAGGCAGACAAGTTACTTGAGTGTAGCTCAATGAACCACCTCCATTACATACAAACGCTTAAGAATAAGATGTAGATACACTTCCTTAAGATTCATGACATCACCATGTACAAGTGTAAGATCTTAATTTGATCACCCTGTTGCAGGAGAATGTTCCCGCAATGCAGGAAATGTCAATCTTGTAGTGTATTTGAGGTTAAAAAGGCTTCTGAAGTTTGTAATTTCAACTTTGAAATGTCAGACATGATTTTCCCTTTAAGAAAAATATATCAACCCCTACAAAAATGTCCATTAATTATAATCAACACAATAATTCACATTTCCTGTTGCTGTAGGATTCTTTACCCGCTGTTGCAAACTGTCTGAAATAAAGATGCTACATCTGTAGTTCTAAGCCTTTATCTTCCCCTTCGTTCTCCAGGTATGCTCTATACGTGTTGTACAACGGCTTCCAGATGCCCAGGCTGGTCCAGTGTGACCAGTGGCCCTGTCCCAACGTGGTGGACTGCTTTGTCTCCCGCCCCACAGAAAAAACTGTCTTCACCGTTTTCATGGCCGCCTCCTCCTGCGTCTGTATGGCTCTCAACATGGCCGAACTGGCCTACCTGGTCGCCAAGGCTATCGCTCGGTGCTCGTCATCACAGCACAGAGGGGGGAAACAGAAAGGGAAGGGTGCAAACTGTTCCTCAACCTCTTCCAAAGACAAGACTGCGCAGCAAAACAAGAAGAATGAGAAGTTGTTGTCGTCGTCTTCGTCTGGGTCCACCTGCAGCAAGGCGGTGTGAGGACGGGGGAGCTATAGACATAGCGTACATATGCACACCCAGACGTGCAAAACATAAGTAGCCTACAGTACACACACAAACACACCGAATCATAAATATGTGTAGTCCACTCCAGACATGCACAGATCTCCTTCCCTGCTCAGTCACTGGAGTCACTACGCCATCTAGTGGCCAATATTCACACATGGCCACTGACCCAGGCCGACAGACAGGCCGACAGACAGGCCGACAGACAGGCCGACAGACAGGCCGACAGACAGGCCGACAGACAGGCCGACAGACAGGCCGACAGACAGACAGACAGACAGACAGACAGACAGACAGACAGACAGACAGACAGACAGACAGACAGACAGACAGACAGACAGACAGACAGACAGACAGACAGACAGACAGACAGTTTGTATTGCTCCTATGGAATTGTGATGTTGGTAATGAAGAGATAACATTGTAAATACACTGACAATGGCATTCGCAGAACCACAGTAGAGTACTATGAGTAAAGACTTATGCAATGACATACAGAGGATGTGTGTGTTTTAAAAACTTGTGAAATAAAAAATATTAGATATTTGATATACTGTAGGATCATTGAGACACATTTTAGCAAAGCTGCATTTCACCATTTGGGTGATGGTGGGTGGTCAGATGTTTGTAAATCATGTGGTTGTGTTAGTGGGCCTGAGGAAGCACATCCCAGCACTTAATCATGAGATGTGATGTATTATATATATTATTTTCAGATAGCACAAATGTTAAATAGAGTACTACAAAAAATATACAAAGTGCACAAAGAAGATGTTCAGACAGTACAGATAATATAGGAGAGGAACATCCAGTCCTCATCTATATGCATTTATGCCTACTCTCCAACATAGTGAAGGCCATCGTTTTCCTCCTGAGCACGGAGACGCCATGCAAAATTTTGGAGTCCTGGTGTGGAATTTCGGAAGAGCAGGGTGGCAGGGTGGGATGGGAGGTGACGGGGATTGACGGGTGGGCGACGCCACCCCCACCCTCCACCCTCCCCCACGCGTGCACTCATGGATGGTCACACAATGTGACAGTAGCGATGGCTGGGCACGGGACGCAGCCGCTGCGCTTTGCGGGACCCCATCTCCAGGTTCCAAACGCGCCCTTAGACTAGCATCGCTTTGCTCACCCTCGCGCTGACTCTCTCTCTCTCTCTCTCTCTCTCTCTTGTTCGCTCTCTTTCTCTCGCGCACGCCTGACCTCGAACCCCGCGGGAGAAAAGAAGAGAACGCAGATCGCGACGCTTCCGGGAAAACGTTTTTGGCCGGCCGCTTTCAAAGGAGATTGGTAAGCTGTCAGAGCTGGGGAGTGAGAGGGAAGGGGAGGGATCTTTCTACCTGGGAAAGTCTGTAGGATTTTCCAAGCCTTTCAAAATAGGGATAGCTTCAGTGACCACCGGATATTACTTCAAGTGGCCAAGGCTTAGGGAGTCTGTCCATCCACCCTGTCCTTACGCTTATTTGGGAACGCCAAGTAGACACTTTTACGCTCACCAATTCCAATGCGAGTGATGTTGACTTGACTTAGCCTGCAATCAATTAGTGTATCAATAGGTATTCTGTTAGGATATCTACTGCCTAAGGTTTATATATTTAAATAACTTGGGTCAGTGTGGTCAAAGAGTTAAATGGTGCGGCCGCTGGAACACAATGCCGCTGATCCCCGTCAATAGCCAGTGCCAAGGAGCACAATGCGCGTCTGGCAGCTTCTCTATTGTCACAGGTGACAGACGGTATTTCATCAAAACCTCAAAAGGATCAACACATATACTGTGCAGCTCGACACATACTGTCATTATAGAGGGGTATTGCACCACTTTGATACCAGCGCGTTATTGAGTAGGCTAGGCCAGGCATAACGACCATGGAGTCATCTATTGAAATGAATATTGAACTGTAGAAGGCCAGTGATATGAGTTGAGCTAGTATGGGCTACATTCAGCAACAATGCACCATAAAATCGATAGATTGGGATACTGTGGTAACCATAGTAATCATAGATTTGACAGTAACAGCCTGCCTGTGTTTTAACATGGGGAAAATAGGTCCTTGTTTTCAAAGTTTGTAAAACCACTTCATGTCCAAACAGGAGTTTGTAACAGGTAGAGTAATGCAGCGGGGATCTGTTGTTGTTGTTGTTGTTGTATCTATGCATTGGTGATATAAAGCCCTCTGTAAATGCATATCAGTCGATCTGGGGCAAATATTTCCCCTCATCAGCAGTTCTGTGTTCTGATGATCCGAGCATTCCTCCCAGTACTCATTCAGACTGCCACAGATGGCCAGCCATTGTAACCCGCTTGCCCAGCAACACACAGACAGGCCTATGGATGGATTGTATACATTCCTCAATTAAATCTGCCTTTCAAAACAAAACACATATGTCTATCAATGCTGTGGCATTCATAGGGTTCATGGTTCCATGTAGTCTGTCCAATTAGAAACACCCAAGTCACCTATTTCAGAGAAATAGACATTTTGTGGGAAGATGATGTAGGTTTTTGACTTTGAAGACATGATTATTGGTGGCCAGTAGGCTTGTAGCCAGTTTAAAAAGATTTGAGTTTTCCACTCATCTCCGAAGTGTCTATATCGTAAGTTGCATGGACAATAGGCATACAAAAGAATGGTTAATTAGGGTATTTGGGTAATGTGAGCATATTTAAATGACATTATAATTGTAATTCATAACTGATATGATTTGTTTTTTGCTTCCAGGTATTGTATTTCTTTTGAACCACTAGTCGATGGATTTATCACTGACAATACAACAACATTTTAGTAAGTCCACCGTCTGTCACTACTTTGGGTGCTTTTTTGTGTCATTGGACATCTGGTCCTTTTTTCATCTGCTTTGCAATGTGTTTAAAAGGGCACTAGATTCTCAATTGTAGCTGATTTGAAATAGATACAACTGTAAAATGTCAGCACTGGGAAAAACGTTCCTTTGAATTGCTGCTAATGATTCCAGTAGGCCTGTAAGAAGCACAATGGTGGTGCTCAGGATGTTTTATTGCCACGTTTAACCTCAGTCTCCAGTACTGTGATTAGAGAATGTATTAGAGAAGTATGTGGCCGGTCGAGAGTGAAAGTGATCAAGGCAGCTTGTTAGTCCCGTATGACTGACTCGATGGCGTCCATCCTGTGTCTGAGGGTGGTTGTTCGGTGGTCTCCACAGCTGTTCTGGGCTGTGCTGAGTGGGTTGCCACATTACAGAACCTCCAGATAGAAATATATTAGAACAGATATGTATCCTTTACGTAGAACAAGGAATCATGCCGCCTCCTAAATGCAACCCTGCTGCCTCCTTCTGTGCCAAACGCATTGGCTTTGACTGAGAGATTGTGTGACTTCACTGAGTGATGTCGGGAGCAGAAAGTACATAGGATGGATACAATGTGTGTGCATAATATGACAGTAATCTTTTGTAATATTTTGGCTTCAAACCAGAGGTCAATGTTTGTTTTGGTTTCTGAACCTGTACATTTTCATTCAAAGTTTTTATTCCCCTCTTCTCTCATGTCCCCCTCTCTCATTTTCCCACCTCCCTTTCTTATTTTCTTACCCTCTCAGTTGTTACTCACCCGTGCTTGTGCTCCCCCTCTCCCTAGCCTATGCTCTCTCATTCTGTGTGTGTTCTCTCCCCACCTCTCTCTTCCCTCTCATCCCCAGTCGGTGCCTACACAGCCCTATTTCCTCTCTGTTGCTCCCACCTATCTCCAGCTTTCCCCCACCTCTTTATCTGCACCTCTCTCCTGCTTCACCCAACCTCTCTCCTCCAGCCTCTCCCCCAGCCTCTCCCCACCTCTCTCCCCCAGCCATTCCCCCCAGCCTCTCCCCACCCGGGCCTCACCCAGTTGCTACTCATCCCAGGCTGTGCTCTCTCTCCCCAGGCTAGAAATCGTGTGAAGCATGGGTGACTGGAGCTTTCTGGGGCGGCTGCTGGAGAACGCTCAAGAACACTCCACCGTGATTGGCAAGGTGCCTGATTGATCGATTGATACATTTATACAGTTATTTGATTGATTGACCCTTTTATTCCTGTGGTATATAGCCCCTTATTCCATCTTATGTGGCGTTATGTCCCTTGTGTCCAGGTGTGGCTGACAGTCCTCTTCATCTTTCGTATCCTGGTCCTGGGGGCGGCTGCGGAGGATGTGTGGGGTGACGAGCAGTCGGACTTCACCTGCAACACGCAGCAGCCCGGTTGCGAGAACGTGTGCTACGACGAAGCCTTCCCCATCTCGCACATCCGCTTCTGGGTGCTGCAGATTATCTTCGTGTCCACGCCCACCTTGATCTACCTGGGACACGTGCTGCACATTGTCCGCATGGAGGAGAAACACCGGGAGAAGGAGGAGGAGCAGCGGAAGGCCAGCCGGCACCAGGAGGAGAGAGACCCTCTGTACAGGAACGGCGGAGGAGGAGGGAAAAAGGAGAAGCCCCAATCAGAGACGAGCACGGTAAAATCCGCATCCGGGGGGCTCTCCTGCGCACATACGTGTTCAACATCATCTTCAAGACGCTGTTCGAAGTGGGCTTCATCCTGGGTCAGTACTTCCTGTATGGCTTCCAGCTCAGCCCCCTGTATAAGTGTGGTCGCTGGCCCTGCCCCAACACGGTTGACTGCTTCATCTCACGCCCCACAGAGAAGACCATCTTCATCATCTTCATGCTGGTGGTAGCCTGCGTCTCCCTGCTACTCAACCTGCTGGAGATATACCACCTGGGATGGAAGAAGGTGAAGCAGGGGGTCAGCAACGAGTTTGCGCCCGACCGAACGGTGCTCCCCCTGGCCAAAGACGAGGCGGTGGAGTCCAACATGATCCAGGAGGTGATCGCCCACCCGGCCCTCAACTGCCTGCCCACGTATGGTGGCGTGAACGTGGTGTACCTGCCCAACGAGCAGGCAAATGCCACGACCGCTATATCCGAGCAGCAGGCAGCGGCGGCGGAACTCAAGATGGACCCTTTCCATGAAGACTTCCTGCTGGAGGCTCCTCCCACATCCTTCTACAACAGCGAGGGCAGTGGCCAGCAGTCCATGGAGCAGAACTGGGCCAACATGGCCATGGAGCTGCATACTCTGGACGCTGCCAAGTCCTCCTCCTACCCTCCTCCTCCCTCCTACCCTTCTCCGCCACCCTCCTCCTCCTCCCCCACCTCCTCTGACCAGGAGCAGTCACCCCCTCAACCGGACACTGCCCCTCTTATCCCCGACTCCCGCTCCTCCACCCTCCCGCTGGGGGAATCGAGAAGGGGTGAGGAGCACCAGCAGCAGGAAGAAGAGGAAGCGGAGGCGGCGCTGCCACTGACGCACGTTGATGATGTCACGGTGACCCGGGTGGAGATGCACGAGCCGCCCATTTTCATAGCGGCGGACGCCCGCAGGCTGAGCAGGGCCAGCAAGACCAGCAGTGTCCGAGCCCGGCCCGACGACCTTGCCGTGTAACACATACACACACACACACACTCTCACACACCTTCACACAATCACATACAAACACATGCAGACCCCTATCCACCACCGCACCCCAACGCCTCTGGGTTCTATACATTTTATATCTTTGAGGCTCAGGTGTCAAATATTGTGTGAAATACAGAGGCGATGTGGGAGAGGGGGGAGGGGGGGCTCTGGAGTTGAGATGCTCCTGACATTACTCTCTACAGAAGTTGCGTTATCTGGAGATGCATTCGGTGAGGTGAGGCATAGCTTAGTGCTTCAACGTTATGAGGTGCCAACACGTATGTGGAGAGGGAACACACACATTCACTGTTTGCAGCTCAGATGCCATGAAAGGATAAGAGATATTGGACTAACTCGTTTGGGACATTAGCAACATTTCGGATGAATATAATTCTGCTGTTTTCTTTATTCTTTGATGGTAGACATCAGAAGAGGGTTTGCGCTTTCGTTTATTTTTTTCTCTCCCCCGTTTCTTTTTCTTTTCTTGTGATGGACCCTTTAAGATGAAGCCGATGTGTCCTACTGTCTCTTCCTGGTGTCTGTCTGTCTGTTCCATGCTCACCCTTCCTATTAAGCTGAATGAAGAGAGGGACGCTCTGACAGTATGGTGGAGTGGAGAGAGACGGGGATAGGGTACCTGGGTGGCACTTTATTCAAAATGACTTGCTATTTACTTACAAATGACATGTTAATCACACAATAATACCTTGTGAATTACTTGTAAAACAAGCACGACTAGGCACATTTTGGTACCAGGTAATTAACATTGAAGTACCCTCTGATAATATGTAACATACCAGTAAATACCAGGTTAATACCAGTGCATAAGGTAACGTCCTACCGGTTACTGTCGTGTGTAGCCATACTAGTGTGAAGCTTCAACCCATGTTACCACCTCGATCCCAACCTAAGGCTTGGTCTTTAGGCTTCACAGGCTTTGTGTGTGTGTGTTTCTGTCTGTGTGTGTGTGTGTTTCTGTACGTTTCTCTGTGTGTGTGTGTGTGTGTGTGTGTGTGTGTGTGTGTGTGTGTGTGTGTGTGTGTGTGTGTGTGTGTGTGTGTGTGTGTGTGTGTGTGTGTGTGCGCGCAATAGATTTATTATAGAGTCTTGTTTCAATGTCTACAACAACATTTTGGCAGTTACATCAGGGTAAATAATATATATATGTAAATATATTACATAGTACATATAGGGTATGTTATACATATAGAATTATCACTTATAAAGAACCCTTACTGATGCTTGTGTTTGCAGTGTGTTAAAGAAGTGTGTGTCCTCATCGTAAAGAAATTCAGCAGATTTAAGACTGTAGGCCCCCACTGGTAGTCAGTATGGGAAGTTTCAGTATAATGCTTAGAGAGAGTAGGCAATAGAATTGCTAGAAGATAGATAGATAAAGAGTATTATTTAAGGCAATGACATTTCATTCTTTGTTACTGAGTCATAATAGCAACATCAATAGGAATGTGCATTTGCGTATCATTTTCTTAAACTCCTGCCAGTTTTTTAAATCAGAAAATGGCTCTTAACATGCAGTTGTATTTCTTTTAAGCTTCCTGTTTTTTCTCTCTCCAAATTAATGAATTCTATTGTCATCTAACATTCAGGAAAAAATCATAGCTATCGAACAATGTTTTGGACAAATCTCTTTTGCATTTTGTACCTCTTTATGTTTTGAACAACGGTATATTCTGTTACTGTGAAACTACAACTCACTACTACTGACTCCCTCAAGCACTTGACCTTTGACCTTGTTATGATGAAATCATATGTTATCATTCCACCACCACCTGGGGTTATTACCATAAAGCAACAAGAAGCAGGGGGCACTTCAATTTTGCTATTTAAAGTAAGAACAGAAAGTTGTGATTCTTACATTTCAACAATGTAGATAGGCTGTTTGTTCCCATTTCTCTCTCTATCTCCCCCTCCTTTACCCTCACACTCGTCCTTTCTTCCTTCCTTCCTTTCTTTTCTCTCTTTCTATTATTCTCTCTCTCTCTCTCTACACACACACACACACACACAAACTCTACATTGGGGTACATCTTGGGATAGAGGGTTTAGACCGAGGCTGTAAATGGGCTGTTGCTGTGCTCTGCTGTATGATGTGTTAAAATGCTTAGAGAATCAGGTCTGCTGCTTGTTGCGTTGCCACACACACAGAATCCAAGTGCCTCACAAATTGTTTACATACCATGCACATACAGTATGTTAAAAAAAAAGCCACCAGGTGATGGGATCGAGCTGTGACATTGTAATCCAAAAAAAACGCTGTCCACCAAAGAGAGAAAATCTAAAAGGGCCACCAATAGAACTCTGTTAAGAGTTGTTGAAAACAGGTTACGGTTCTGTTAACTCATCATTTCTGTTTATAACCTTGCCATTTCGGTTGTTTAAAGTTGACACTTTAGCATGTAGATAATGATCTCGACAGTTAAGACAGAATGGTGTTCTAAGATCAAATAACAAAGGACATCTCAAAAAGAGGATGTCTCAATATTTTATAAGTATTTATTTTTATGAGAGAATTACCAGATTACCAATTACAAAAAAATTGATTTTGAAAAAAATATTGCTACTTTGTTGATTTTTTTGTCAAAAAAATACAGGAGAGGTGTTTGGCTAGGTTAAAGTTATACTCCATTGTTGTGTCAGGCACCCCCCCTGACATTTTGTTGGACTTTTGGAATCTCTGGCGTGGAGTGAGATTTCATTGGCCAGTGAGGCAGGGAAGGAGATTTAGATATGCTCAGACCAGATACCCCATTGTGAAATCACTGTCTATGAAGAGAAGTGCCTTACGTCTGAACTTTTGTAAGAACATGTTGATGTAAATGTTAATTTACCTCAAATGTTTACAAAACTGTTAATGAATAAACTTTTTGTACCATATCTAACTTGTCGCCTGGGGGTTTTGTTTGGTGAAATAAAATATGTACTTTGGCTTCTCACAATGCATAAAGAGAGAAAAAGTTATGCTTTTTGAGGACATGGGGGTATGAAGGTAGGTAGGGGAGGTAGGGGGAGACAAAGTGAGAGGAAAGGAAGGGGTGGGGGAGAGAGGAGAAGGGAGTGAGAGGTTGGGAAGACACACAGGCACATGGTTTTCACACTGTGATGAGGAACGTCCATCAAAATGTAATTTAGTTTCCTTTATAACATGCAACTATAGCTAGCCTATCTGACAGGCTGTAACCAACACCAATGGGGAACAGTTGGGTGTGTTAGTGAAAGTCAAGATATCTCAGTCACTTTCAGTACTTAGCCCTTACTGGTTCAGTATTCACAGAGATAAAAAAAATACAATTTGGGGAGGGGCCTGAGGGAAGTGTAGGGGTGAAATGGATCACAATCTTGGAGAATTGGGGACGTCTGGAGTGAATTTGGTGGATTGAAGAAAAGATAGTGGGCGAAGTCTTGGACTAGGAGAGGGAGATCTTAGTCCTTGGAAGAGTACAGACAGCATATTCCATCCTTAGCTCTCCCTCTCTTCCTTCCCATCTCCCTCTTTTGCTCTACATACAGCTCTCCTGCTCTTCCTGTCTCTCTCTCTCCCCCAAACCCCACTCTGTGGTGTGCTCTCTCCCGCTACATACCTCCCCTCCCTCCACATCTCCCACTCCCCCGCCTCTCAATTCAATTCAAGGGGCTTTATTGGCATGGGAAACATATGTTAACATTGCCAATGCAAGTGAAGTAGATAATATACAAAAAATAAATAAACAATAAAAATGAACTGTAAACATTACACTCACAAAAGTAAAAAAATAATAAAGACATTACAAATGTCATAGTATGTACTGTATATATACAGTGTTGTAACAATGTGCAAATGGTTAAAGTACAAAAGGGAAAATAAATAAGCATAAATATAGGTTGTATTTACAATGGTGTTTGCTCTTCACTGGTTGACCTTTTCTTGTGGCGACAGGTCACAAATCTTGATGCTGTGATGGCACACTGTGGTATTTCACCCAGTAGATATGGGAGTTTATCAAAATTGGGTTTGTTTTTGAATTCTTTGTGGATCTGTGTAATTTGAGGGAAATATGTTTCTAATATGGTCATACATTGGGCAGGAGGTTAGGAAGTGCAGCTCAGTTTCCACCTCATTTTGTGGGCAGTGTGCACATAGCCTGTCTTCTCTTGAGAGCCAGGTCTGCCTACAGCGGCCTTTCTCAATAGCAAGGCTATGCTCACTGAGTCTGTACATAGTCAAAGCTTTCCTTAAGTTTGGGTCAGTCACAGTGGTCAGGTATTCTGCCACTGTGTACTCTCTGTTAGGGCCAAATAGCATTCTAGTTTGCGTTGTTTTTTTGTTAATTCTTTCTAATGTGTCAAGTAATTATCTTTTTGTTTTCTCGTGATTTGGTTGGGTCTAATTGTGTTGCTGTCCTGGAGCTCTGTGGGGTGTGTTTGTGTTTGTGAACAGAGCCCCAGGACCAGCTTGCTTAGGGGACTCTTCTCCAGGTTCATCTCTTTGTAGGTGGTAGGTGTAGGAATCGCTTCCTTTTAGGTGGTCTCTCTTTCTCTCCCCCCTGTTGTTTTTTCATGGCCACACTAGTTCATATCATGTGATTGGCAGAGGATTGCCTAGTTAATCTCTGGCTATAATTCCCCCTTCGCCACTGGCCTCCCCTGCAGACCTAGCCCACTGACCCTGCTGAGAGCAGCACTTCCTTTATGCCCCTGAAAGCACAGGGGATTGAGCCCTAACAACAAAAACTAATCACCCTCCTCCCCTCTCTTTCTATCGCCCGGGCCACTAGCCTGGCAGTGTGTGTGTGTGTGTGTGTGTTCATGTGACACACACACACACATCAGTCAGGTGAAGGTTAGCTGCCAAACTTTTCTCTGTGACCCTTTCCAGGGATCTGGGAAGACTATCGTTGCTATGCAAACATTAGCACACAGACGATAAATTGGGTGTATCAGGCATCTGCCTGACAACTTTGGTAAAGAGACACCAGATGCTGGGTAACTAGCCCACCACAGAGCTAGATACCTATAAATTATTTTGCCACTGAGCTTGTCCAGGTAGAAATGGACCGTTGGCAAAGATCTAGGACCAGTTTACCATCACCTTAATAACCATTAAGGGGGAACACAAAACTGACTTAAGATCAATGTCTAGGGGAATCTTAGTACATCCTACTCTGAGGGAGTCACCCCCCACAGATCACTATGGAGATGAGGGAGCAACATTCTAATAATGACATACCTACTGTATGAGTGACTGAATGGCTTGCAATGTCAAATTATGGTGTTCCTGAGTCAGACAATAGGAGACAAGAACAACTGGGCCTCACCTTACTTGACAGAAGGGGTACATTCATCTGTAATGAGGATAGAATACCAGCTGTCATAAACAGTAATGACAGCTTATGTCCGCTTATAACCAGTTTATGTGGGCTCTGGTCAACTATGTGGGGAATGGGGGTTTTAATTTACAATCAGCTACCTGTTGTTTTTACACATTATACAATACATAGGGAATAGGGTGATTTTTACTGTCAGGCATCTGTGTCTGTCTGGTTTCCAGTGACCCTGGCATCTTTTGTCATCACAATGGGCAAAAATGTGGCTACAGGGCCATTTAGTTGTGCGAAGGTCCGTGAATGCCATCGTTATCACATGACCAGTCTCAGACATCTGGCACAAAGAGACCAACCATCCCTTTTATCACCCCATGAACCCCTTCCCTCCACAGGATGTGTGTGCATACACTTTGGACCATAGCCAGAGTGACTGAGTATGAGCGCTGCCCCAGGCCTAAATGGCATTAATAAGCAATAAGCCTACCAGTACCACTGCCAAGTGGAGTAATACACCTACTGACATAGTGTTCCCACCTTGGGAAGGGAACCAACATGCTGCTGTTACAAATATCAATCAAGATTCAGCACGCTGAATCTTCCCATTAAATTTTTTTTAACCTTTATTTAACCAGGCAAGTGAGAACAAATTCTTATTTTCAATGGCAGCCTAGGAACTGCCTGTTCAGGGGCAGAACGACAGATTTGTACCTTGTCAGCTCAGGGATTTGAACTTGCAACCTTTCGGTTGCTAGTCCAACGCTCTAACCACTAGGCTGCCCTGCCGCCCCATTGACCTTGAACATGTGTGAACATGTTGAACAAAGTGCGACACCAACATCAGCATGCCACCGTGCCATGCAAAACCTTCCCGCCATCCCTGATCTTGTGAAAGTCTTCGTACACCACCTAGCGGCCAAGGTGAAAAACACAGCCACGTTGAAGACCTCGCGTCAACGGTGCGCGCGCAGTCATCGCCATTTTGAATTACAGCCGCACTTCGCTGGCTGATGACTGAAAGGAGGCAAGATTTATTCGTTTCTGAAATATTTCTGCGCATTCAAAGCTATACTTACTGGATACATATTGTGAGGGATTTACATCGCTCTAAGTATGGCTCACCGAAATCTAAAACAGGTCAACATTCAAAACAACGCACCGTCGCCGAAACCTCAGCAGCAGCAGCAGTACCACCAGCAGCAGCAGCACACAAAGCGCAACATGGACTCTCCAGGCATGGAGCGAAGGCCGAATGTTGCGGATGGGAAAACCCCACCACCAAAGCCGCCGACGGCTGCCAGCCCTGCGGCAGAGGGGGAGGGTGGAGCCGGAGAGTCGCAGGAGATGACGCTGGATATAAAGAGTTTCAGGAGACCCGGGGAGAAAACCTTCACGCAGCGTTGTAGGTTGTTCATCGGTAACCTCCCGACAGACCTCACGGAGGATGATTTCAAAAAGCTGTTTTCCAAGTATGGCGAGGCTAACGAGGTGTTTATCAACCGAGACCGAGGATTCGGCTTCATTCGACTGGTAAGACTGCGTATTAGAGTAACGTTAATCAGTAATATCTAACTCCGTGGTGAAGGAAGCTCCTTTTGAATGTTGGCGTTTAGGCCGCATTAGTATCGATAGCCATCTGTTTCCCCTAGTTAGTTAGCTACTATTTATTACTCAGGCGGATGGGTTTGCCTGACCAGTTGTTAAGCCTACTCCGCCACCCGAAACCATTCATTACTTGATTACATCGGGTCCCTTTGAAACATACTTGACTAGATTTTATGGCAACACTATCTAGGTGGCAATTCTCATTAATCAATCAAGACTGCATAAAAAACGTTTGAACGTTTGCTATCAATAGAGCCTAACCTTTGACCTGGTATTCTAGGAAACCAGGACGCTGGCGGAGATTGCCAAGGCAGAGTTGGACGGCATAGTGCTGGGGAACCGACCTATCCGGATCCGCTTCGCCACGCACGGCTCTGCCCTCACGGTGCGGAACCTTTCCCCCGTGGTCTCCAACGAGCTCCTTGAGGAGGCCTTCTCCGAGTTCGGCCCCGTGGAAAGGGCTATCGTTGTGGTGGACGACCGAGGAAGGCCCACTGGGAAGGGCTTCGTGGAGTTTGCCAACAAACCTTGTGCTCGTAAAGCCCTGGATCGCTGTGCTGACGGGGCGCTGCTGCTCACCACGTAAGGCAACCAACAACTGCATTTACTTAGTTACCTGTTTTACGAAATAACCCAAACGCACCAAATCAATTCCAAGCAGTGTGAGTGATCACTCCCATCTCACCATGTTGTCTCCAGGTCTCCTCGGCCTGCCATTGTGGAACCCACCGAGCAGCTGGATGAAGAGGATGGACTCCCAGAGAAATTGCTGGTGAAATCTGTACACTACCACAAGTACGTTATACACACAATCTCCTATTGGGAGTTTTACTCTCTGTACCAGTCTTGACAACAGGAGTTCTTTATCATAACCAGTATGAATTTGTTGATTTATTCACTTGCCTGTCGGTGTGTGTGTGTGCACCGTTCCACTTTCCTCATAGTCTCCCTGCAGGTCTTAGTCCAGCCACTAACCCCTCTCCTCCTTGTCTCTCCAGGGAGAGGGAGCACCCCCCGCGGTTTGCCCAGCCGGGGACATTTGAGTTTGAGTACTCGTCCCGCTGGAAGGCCCTGGACGAGATGGAAAAGCAGCAGAGAGACCAGGTTGAGCGCAACATCCGAGAGGCAAAGGAGAAGCTGGAGCAAGAGATGGAGGCCGCCAAGCACGAGCATCAGCTCATGATGATGAGACAAGGTACACACACACTGAGGAACCTCTCACACACACACTGAGGAATCTCTCACACACACACACTGAGGAACCTCTCACACACACACACTGAGGAACCTCTCACACCCACACACTGAGGAACCTCTCACACCCACACACTGAGGAACCTCTCACACACACACACTGAGGAACCTCTCACACACACACACTGAGGAACCTCTCACACACACACACTGAGGAACCTCTCACACACACACTGAGGAACCTCTCACACACACACACTGAGGAACCTCTCACACACACACACACACACTGAGGAACCTCTCACACACACACACACACACACTGAGGAACCTCTCACACACACACACTGAGGAACCTCTCACACACACACACTGAGGAACCTCTCACACACACACACTGAGGAACCTCTCACACACACACACTGAGGAACCTCTCACACACACACACTGAGGAACCTCTCACACACACACACTGAGGAACCTCTCACACACACACACTGAGGAACCTCTCACACACACACACACACTGAGGAACCTCTCACACACACACACTGAGGAACCTCTCACACACACACACTGAGGAACCTCTCACACACACACACACACTGAGGAACCTCTCACACACACACACACTGAGGAACCTCTCACACACACACACTGAGGAACCTCTCACACACACACTGAGGAACCTCTCACACACACACACTGAGGAACCTCTCTCACACACACACACTGAGGAACCTCTCACACACACACACACTGAGGAACCTCTCACACACACACACACTGAGGAAGATGCTCACACACACACACACAACATGAGGAACCTCTTGTGTTGTGTGCACATTCACACACTGAGGAACCTCTCACACTACACACACTGAGGAACCTGTCACATGTGAATACACAAAACATTAATACCAAGCCACACCCACACACTGAGAACCTCTCACACACACACACACAGAGGAACCTCTCACAGACACACATACAGAGGAACCTCTCACACACACACACACACACTGAGGAAGATGCTCACTTCCCAAGGACAAAGTTAACATGTTACCTTTTGTGTTGTGTGCATATTCAACATTAGCAGACATAGCCATAGGTCTACTTCAAGTGTTGTCAGAAACTGTCACATGTGAATACAAAAAAACATTAATACCAAGCCAACCCCGTTCTCTCAGACCTGATGTAATACCAAGCCAACCCCTTTCTCTCAGAACTGATGTAATACCAAGCCAACCCCCTCCTCTCAGACCTGATGTAATTCCAAGCCAACCCCTCCTCTCAGACCTGATGTAATACCAAGCCAACCCCTCCTCTCAGACCTGATGTAATACCAAGCCAACCCCTTTCTCTCAGACCTGATGTAATACCAAGCCAACCCCTCCTCTCAGACCTGATGTAATACCAAGCCAACCCCTCCTCTCAGACCTGATCTAATACCAAGCCAACCCCCCTCTCAGACCCGATGTAATACCAAGCCAACCCCTCCTCTCAGACCTGATGTAATACCAAGCCAACCCCTCCTCTCAGACCTGATGTAATACCAAGCCAACCTCTCCTCTCAGACCTGATGTAATTCCAAGCCAACCCCTCCTCTCAGACCTGATGTAATACCAAGCCAACCCCTCCTCTCAGACCTGATGTAATACCAAGCCAACCCCTTTCTCTCAGACCTGATGTAATACCAAGCCAACCCCCCCTCTCAGGCCCGATGTAATACCAAGCCAACCCATATTTCTCTCTCATCTCCTCTTTCTCAGACCTGATGAGGCGTCAAGAGGAGCTGAGGCGTCTGGAGGAGCTTCGCAACCAGGAGCTGCAGAAACGCAAGAATATAGAGATGAGGTACGTGTGTGTGTACCTCCCACTCTATTTTCTACTCGTCATAAGTGTGTGTGTTAAACGTTCTCTCCTGTTTGTAGACATGAGGAGAGGCGTAGGCAGGAGGAGGAGATGATGCAGCGCCATCGAGAGCAGGAAGAGATGAGACGCCAACCGGACGGCTTCAAGCCAAACTATGCGGACACCGTGAGTTCACCGGACAGACACCCAAACATGCACACACAAAGGTCAGACCGGTTCAAGCCTAACTTCATGAAGAGTGTGAATACACTTGGAGAACACACACACACACACACAGCCAACATGGACCTTCACATCAGTACAGTCAGTATCACTCATTTCTTGGTTTTTGAATACACAAACTATCACACTTTTTAAAAAAGTTTCTTCAATTCAGAGAAGCAGTGTTCACACACTTTCATTCACATGATTCTGCTGAGGGTCTGCGTTTTAGATGGGGATTTTGAGAACATTCTCGGATATGATAGGGATTTTTCAGGTCCATCGATCATGTTGGGTGCTGAGAAAAGATGCGTAACAGTCCTACCACTCTACGTCACACTGATGACGATCAAGCATACTAGGGATGGGCACAGTTAATTAAATACCCGGATATCCCACCGAATGTTAGTATTCAGTTACTTGAGTGTTATTTTTTTTTTGATACTTATTTATTTAGACCTATTTTAACGATGAAAAAGCTTTGTCTATATTACGTCATCCTTGTGATATTTTTATCTACAAAGAAATACCAGGACATTTGAAATTCTTAATTGAATTAAACAACAAACCTTTGAATGTAGTTTCTATAGCGGTGCGTTGAGCTACTGCTGGGTATTTAGCCCTCCAGGCTGCCCCGACTCGGTATGCCATTTCTCCCACTTCAAATAGCAATGACAGGCACTCCCTTGACAGAGTTTCCACTATACCTGACACAGATCCATGCAAAACACTCATCAGAAAACCTTTTTTTGTAGCAGAATCGGTTCTATCACGGGCGAAAATCAGACTTCTCTTTCGCTGTTGCTGTTAGCCAAACTACCAGAAGCGCAGTATCTCCTCTGTTTACCTCTGCCATGTGCATGTGCATTTTTCGACTATCCGGATATCTGGAAAATATAAGCGATGATATTATTTGAATGGTAAAATAATTTTGAATACCCATTCCTAAAGCATCCCAGAATGCTGCCTTTTTCTTTTCCAATAGTGTCCCATATCACTATAGGAGCATATATTTTCTAGGTAACTAGAATGAACATAGTGTACCGTAGTCCTGTGTGTGAAAGTCTAATAAACATTTATTTTGGGTTGGTCTAGTTTAGGGTAGCCTACTACCGATTTAGTGTTATTTCTTATCTAAGTAGCATGTCACAATTCCAACAGGGCTTTAGGTTTGGTTTTGGTGTCTTCCAAAGACTTTAGCTTGAAAGACACAAACCTGATCTGAAATTGGCCTCAAGCCACTATTCATTCTCCTTCTTACGGGACTGATAGGTGTAAGCAGTGCAGCAATTGCTCAACCTAACCCTCCAGTGGGCTTAGGGTAGCAGCTGACAGCCACCATCTTGTTTACACCCATCTGGTTTCTTCAGATCTGCTAAAACCAAAAGAGAAAGGCCGAGGGGTTTTCATATTGGTTCATCGTTGTTTTACTGTGGGTTTCAGGGTGTAATTTTCTCACCAAACTGATGTCCAGCTGTAGCAGCCCTTCTAAGCCGTGTATCCACAATACTATCCTCACAGCCAGCGACATAAAACACCATGTAGCTGTCCCACGTTATACGTATATCATCAATTCAAATGTCTGTTGTATTTACCTGGGTTTTCAACACATATTTTACGAAAGTAGTATGGGTGAGGGACACAGAACAAAATACTGCTCTATCTCTGCTGAGTTGTCTGAAGTTAGATCCTGTAACCGACAGCTTGGCTTTCTTGTGGGAACGTTAAGAGGGGAGAGGCTAATGATTGACAGACCCTTTCACCACAATGCTCATTTGTGATGCTTGAGTGTGTTCCAGATGAGAGTAACTTCACTTCCAGAGAGAGTCCTCAGAATAGTTCTAAGGTTTTCCATGAAGGCGATAGGGTAACTTGAGTGTCAATCTGTTAAAATTTTAATGGCATGTCTATAAATGGCCACTGTGCAAATGCTGTGTCCTTTGGTATCTTCACTTTATCTAATCACTTGACAAAAACACAGGCAAAGAGGTGAGGAATCTGTCATCAGCTTTTTTTAGGTGGATTTTAATGTCTTTCATTTCAGGCCTAAGTCTTGGTCCCAATTTTCAGTACTTCAATAGTCTCCAGTCAACTTTTTCATCATTGCAACTCTGTAATCATGGGTTGGGGAACATACTGACACTCTAAGGAAACATGTGTTTATCTACCTAGCCCTTGGTGCACTTGTATTACTGCATGCCTGTGGATGTGATGTGTCTTATGATGTTGCTGCATAATAACTTTTCTTCTCTGTTTCTATTGTGTGTTGAGAGGCCGTAGAGAAAGAGGACCGGCTGGAAATATCGTACAAAGCACCCTCTGCTGTTACAGCCACCCTTACACTACTCTTAGCATGAACTCTTGCTCCTATGCAACAGTTACAACTCCTACAGCTTAACCCAAAACAACCCGCACAAGGATTAACATAGATCTATTGTCGTTATCCTAGGGTTAGGGTTAGGGTTACCATTAGTCTTGGGGGGGTGTTAGACTGGCGGCAATCTTAGAACATGCTCGCAAGCCTCACACACATTTACGAACAACGCGTATACCTAACGCACTTTTTGTCTCCCTCTTACATTTACATTTGAGTAATTTAGCAGACGCTCTCATCCAGAGCAACTTAGTTAGTGCATTCATCGTAAGAAAGCTAGGTGAGACAGCCACATATCAGTCGTAGTAAGTGCTAGTAGGAAAAGACGAGTGCAAGTTTAAAAAAAATGAACGATGCTCCATCCCCTAACTTAATGCGCTATCGACCGAGGAATGAAATCCAAAAGGGGTGGTTGAATAGAAGTCCATAAGACAAAGCTGAACTACAACTTAGAAGTCAGAAATGTCTGACAATAATATAACTTTTAAAGATCTATCAATTGGGCACCACTTTGTATTCAATGTGTCCCGTCATCCAGAGTGCCAAAGTTGTGCTCTTGTAAAACATACACAGGATTACAGTACAGTATATGTAGGCCTACTATTAGTGGCACTAGCAAAAGTCCTCACTTTAAATATTGTACACAAAAAAAAGACTTATGGTTGTTATTATGTAGCACGCTAGTCCTCTAACACCGTTTCAGATAGAAATACCATTCGAATTTTAAAATGTGTAGACTGGTCTGGATTAAGTTGCTTGCATAGCGTTTTTTTCATAGCATTTTATTTTGATAATAATAATTTTACCCCCTTTTCTCCCCAATTTCGATCTTGTCTCGTCGCTGCAACTCTCCAATGGGCTCTGGAGGCGAAGGTCGAGTCATGCGTCCTCTGAAACATAACCTGCCAAACCGCGCTTCTTAACACCTGCCAGGTAAACCAATGTGTTGGAGGAAACACTGTTCACCTGATGACCAAGGTCAGCCTGCAGGCGCCCAGCCCACCACAAGGAGTCGCTAGAGCGCGATGAGAAAAATGAAGCTCCCCCTGTCAAACTCTCCCCCTAACCCGGATGATGCTGGGCCAAATGTGCGCCGGGATTCCTGATCATGGCCGGTTGTGTGATACAGCCTGGGATCGAACCCGGGTCTGTAGCGACACCTCTAGCACTACGATGTAGTGCCTTAGACCACTGCGCCACTCGGGAGGCCCTGCATATATACTTTTTAAATTATTCAACTTTTTGTCCTTAAAAAACTTTGTATAACAATGTGACTTTTTACACATCAGCTACTTTGACCACTTTCCCAACAATTTAGACAAAACTTAAGAGGACGTGAAATATTTGTCTTCTTTGCTATTCAAATCTGAAATCGGGAACGGAATTATCTTCTAACAATCAAACTATACAGCTGTTTTAGGAACCGCATCAACTATCGCTTCACTTTTACAAACTTGACTACTTTCACAAAAACTTAGTGTATGGAATCTTTAGTCTGCTTTTCAAATCTGAAATAAGAACAGCAATATCAAATTATAACACTTACTCTAGCTAACCTATGGCCTACCTATCCAAAACAGTCACTACTGCAATGTAGACTACTGCTACTAGTACTTCTGGGCTACTTACTACTACCTAGTCTCCCACTGAAGGCTACTATTCACTATTTATAAATCAGTCACGCCCTCTACTACACCAGACTCAAATTTTCAACACTAACAAACTTCTAAACTTCTACCACTGGGTGTAACATATTCATCACCCATAATTATAGCCTACAACTTTTCTAATTCCTTATGAGTAAAAGTGTTGTAGTCTTAGTGTATTTACTGTATTTGTGATGAAATATGTGCTCTAACTCCCCCACACGCCAAAGTAATACGGTTTTTATAGTTGTCTATCATAGTATGGGCTTATCAGACTAGATATTTTATCATTTAACTTTGGCTATAATTCTTCACTTCACTTAAGTAAAATGTTTTACATTTCTTCAACTACCACACAAATACTTTCAAATACCTAAAGCAAGTCCCACAATTTTTTGTTAATTGATAATTACCTTCTAGTTACTTAAGGTAAAAAATAAAATAAAAATGTTTAGTAGTAGTGCATACTGTACTTTAGGGAGTATTTATCCATAAACATTTGTGCGGAAATTGTTCCAGGCAAAAGACCTATATCAGATATTCTGATCAATACTCAAGATTTAATTCCAACAAATACTGTACATTTTGTTTTGTTTCTCGTTTAACAGTTCTCGTTCTTTTTCTTTTAAAGATTCTTGCATTTAATTAACTCAAACTTTTGTAATACTGTCATATTAATTAACATGACATTTTAATTTTCCATACTGCACTTAGCTCTGTACTCAACAGAGACGAGAGTGTGTGTGTGGGAATTTGTTGCCTTGTGTGTTTGTCTGTGATGAGAATTTGTGCGTGTGTGTACTTAAACTACTTCGTGTGCTTGTCTTGAGGGAGTGTTGTGTGCAAGTATGTGTGATGGAAGTGTTTGATCTTCAATGTGGAACATTTGCATTGTATTCCAGGTAAGTATATTCAGGTGGAGCTGTAACTATATAACTAGAACTCAATTTGTCCCACAAAAGATGAGTGAATGCAGCTGGTGAAGGATTTTTAGTGTCCATCCCTCATTAACTATATAAATGTAACATGATTTGAAATATAGTATATTAATATGTAATATATGTACTATTTACCCATGTTTACTTTGTTTTAGCTGGCCAGTTTAAAATTCATAGGAAACTCAGATTTGACAACATATCTTAAGACATTTTGGACCAGGAGGTGTATTCTGTGGTTCTGCAATGTTTAGAATGTTGCTGGTAGAAATGCAATGTGTAGAGCTGACACTGTTCCCTATTACACGTTACAGAGCATGTCTGTTCTAAACAATGCTTTTCTATCTGTAACGCGTCTTGACGTTCACACTATAACGTAGCACACAGGACTATACTGTATGTGTATCATATTTGTATGATGGTGTGAGTGAGCGAGTTGGGAGGATGTTGAGTGTACTTGCATATTATTTGTGTCTGCGAGTGTGTGTGTGGGGGGGTTGAGTTGAGTGATAATGTGTACTTACGTATGTGTGTGTGTGTGAGAGAGAGCGAGTGGGGGCATGTTTATTGCATGTCCTTTATAAGATATTTTATGTGAGTGTGTGTGTGAGGGGAGGTCAGTGTTGATAATGTGTGTGCTTTGTACAGCTTCATTTGTGGGTTTGTGTAGCGTACATATATATTTGTGTGTACTAATGTTTAGGTTGTCTGAACATTAATGTGTGGAGGGGATTTATCTACTTCTCTATCTTTTCTCTTGCATATTTATCAGTAACCCTTATTCCTCTATTAGGCTGTAATTACCACAAGGTCACTTCAGTGTTTGATCAACTTTGGACTAAATCCATGTTATATTTTGGTTTGGCCGATATTAAGTTATCACATACAGACTCATATTGGCCTTTTTAAATGGACCTTGAGAATCCATACTGGACACATAAGTAACTTGTTAAGCAAACCTAGGAACTCAGATGATCATTCCGTATGTGCTCCTCTCACACTAAATTCTTACATATCCAATACAGTATCATTCCACACACAGCTTTTGTAACTCCTCCTTCATGACTTTTTCTATCACAGTTGGGAGAACATTATTATCCTTATTCCCTGGCTGTTGCTTATATATCTGTGTGAGTGTTGTGATGTGTGAGGAATCATCCTACACATGTCCTAATGGT
This sequence comes from Oncorhynchus tshawytscha, assembly GCF_018296145.1. NCBI lineage: Eukaryota > Metazoa > Chordata > Actinopteri > Salmoniformes > Salmonidae > Oncorhynchus > Oncorhynchus tshawytscha. The sequence goes on along the minus strand of NW_024609635.1, from coordinate 89,695 downwards.
CCTAGTAGTTATTGTCCACAAGGTTTACGGGTGCACCACTCTTCTTCACTTCTTCCAGAGAGAACAGGAAATGAGAATGGGTGAACTGGGCCCTCGTGGAGCCATTAATATGGGAGGTAGGGTCATAATGATGACTCAGCACTGACTGGTCCATAAACAACCATAAACTACCCCCTCCCCCTTTCGGTGTCTACAGATCTAAAGGAACTGGGAAGGTGTTGGCCATATGGCTAGGTTTGTGAAATTCTGGTAACTTTCTCAATTTCCAGGGACTGGGATTCCTGGAAACCCTGGGAATTTGAGGAAAGTTACTGGAGTTTTGCCGCCTCAGCCATAAGGCAGAAGTTCCCCCTAAGAAGGCTAGGTGGAGCCTCCGCCATATTGTGTGTACCTGGCTAGTTCCTTCAGGTCGGCAGACATTAAAGGGCTCGGAGCAGGGCTAAAGATATATTGTGAGGCTCTGAACGGGATGGGCTGTGTGAGGCTCATGGTGGCTCCTTCACCACTTCATGATTGTAACCCGGGGCTGCACATCACCTACATACTGTGTGTACTGAAGTACTAATACTACTGGGGGAAATATGCTCATGTGGCGTAGTCCAAGAACATGCTAATTATGTTTTTGTGTCACTGATTAGATATGTGAGAGAGAGTGACTAGGGTGTAAGTGTGTTTTGGGGGATTGTGAGACTGAAATAATTGTGGAGGGGTTCAAGTTATCCATCACTGCAAAAGATTTCCGTCATGGGATTTTTTAGATATTTTTTGTTTGTTTTAATGGCTAAATGGTGTAACTCAGTTTTAATACATGTACAAAATTATCCTCTTTCCTGACAAGTAATGATGGTTATGCCTTTTTTTATTTGAATGAAAAGGGAGTTTTGCAGTCGGATCTGAGATTGACTTAAATTTCAGCCATGGGATTCTTTTGATTTTACACCTGATTTGTGTGGAGAAACTGAGTACATCAATTCGTAGAAAGTCACATCTACCTTTTTTAGTGTGAATTTTACATGATGACTTCACTACTTATGATCTTTTCATTATCAGGTCATTTGTTATTTAGTCAACTGGTTGAAGGAAACCATTGTTTTCTTTAATGCTTAATGTTTTATGTAACTTCACTTTTGCCCTTTCTACAGACCTACTTATTTAACGTGCCACACATGTGGAAGGTTACCTGATTCGAACAATAGATGAGGCCCAAACTGAATAAACATTTCTAGCTTGAGGGTTTTTAGAAAATATTTTGTATCAGCAGTAGCCACCAATCCAACACTTGGTAAACGTTCTTATCTACAAGCTTAGAATAAACCTATCCCTTTGTTTGTATTTACATTTGATGTGTGTGTATGTTTACTACTTACAAACATAATGCCGTGTGTTGTTCAATGAGATGGTGTGGATTATTTTTATTGAGAGGGGGGCTTTTTGCAGTATCATTTCTGTGTACATATACCATCTAGGAAAAGTTGATAATCTGTTCATTTCTAGCAATGTGTGTGGGTGGGTGAGGTCAATTCATAACTAATACAGCTCTGTCTCATTTAGTACCTAGAAAGCATTATGAACTCTTTACTCGTGTTTCCATTAGTAGTTGATGCAACATTTTCTATCTTAAAAAAAAACAACAATTAATGTTATTTTTTATTAAATGCCTTGTCATCCTACGGATGCTTTTAAAGACCTGTATCGTATGGCTATGAATGCTGTGAATGGGATTTGGGTCCGGGGTTGAGTATCTGGCAACGGTGATGTGCAGTCACGGTATTTAACCTAGAAGCAGAACTGGGTGATGGCGTTCTTTCGCCTGAAATCGGAAATTCATCCAGACTATCTGAGGGCCTCTCACAGCTTGTCCCACATTGCTATTTTACTGTAATGGAACTCTTACTCTGTTGATTGAATGGTATGATACACTGCTCCTGTTCCCAATGACCTGTAAATAGTCTGTTGTAGGAATCTATCTGCTAACGTTGGTTTTTGGTTGTTCAGCTATATATTAATTCAATTTGACCAATTTTAAGGCATAGCCTAATGATTACAGGTGCTGTAGACTTTTAACCTGCCTTATGAAATCATTAACAAATTATGTATGTATGTTTTTAAAACAGTATTTTTATATATATATATATATACTTAACAAAAAATAAATATGCCATGCAACGATTTCAAATATTTAACTGAGTTAGTTCATAGGAAAAGAAAACAGTCAATTGAAAAATTCATTAGGCCCCCAGCTCATGTAACATGGGACCAACATTTTACATGTTGCGTTTATATTTTTGTTCAGTGTATATATCGATATGGATATCTCACCACAGACTAACAAAATGTGATATGTTTTCAATTGTGTACCACAGTGCTCAATATTCAAACTAGGGAAATGAAACATTTGACACGTACATAATTGGCATTGCTTGTGTGACCAACAACCAACGTTAGCTAGCTCTGTCATCCCTGAGAGATTTTTACACCACTCTACAACAACAAACAGTGCACACGGGGTGTGATGGGTGGGGTTTACTTCCAGTGTGACCAAACGATGCTACGTTGTTTTGCGTGTAGATGGGTTTAACCCCGCCTCTGTTGCCGGGGCCAGTGTAAACCAGGGACCCCCTCAAATGATTGGCATAGGCATGAGCGGAAGGGCCGGAGCCATGGGCCCCGAGGGAACTCCAAACATGGGCGCACCAAACATGATGCCAGACAATGGAGCCATGGTAATGTATGCGCTAAGATGGGCGCTTACTCTCAACCTCTTCAATTTCTCTCTCAATAATTCGCTCTCCTTAACCTGCTCAACCCTTGGTGCTGAATAGAAAATGCAGTGTATTGTTTTCAGGTTTTAACCAGTGGTGAGAGGAGATGCCAGAGGCTATTTAGATGCTGCTTATGGATATTACATTCCAAGGTGTTTTGCCAGTGACTTTGATTTTAATAGTTTATGGTACAGATATCTCGTCCAGCTGGTCTTTTCTGGCATCTTTTCCCCTACCATTGCGGTATATTTAATCATGATATCATTGTATCCTTTGGTGGTGATTAGCAAATTGAGGTTAATAATAACATTTACTCCCCTGACTTCACTGTTCACATCATGAGGTTAGTGCGGGTTAGGAAAGGGATTCTCATAGCTTATATCAGCTCTGCACCCATAACTAATGGACTGATTCCTCTCTCCCTCTTCTGACTGCCCGGAACTCCTCTGCTTGCCTACTTTGACGTTCGGAACGCCTTCTCATTGCCTCGCCAAAACGAACATTGTTATTGAATATCCCTCCCATCTGATTCTTCTGCATCTGGACTGCTCATAATATCTCCACCAACCCTATCCCTTTATGCTGTAGCAGCGCAACGATAGGTTCCCCCAGGGGGCTCCTAATCAGATTGGTTCATCCCCAATGAGTGGCCGTCCAGGTGTCGAGTCCCCTCAGCAGCAACAGGCAGTGGGGGCAGGGCTTATGGGGGCAGGGCCTGGACCTGCAGTGGGGGGGCCAGCAGGCTTTGGGAGGGGAATCCCTGTTGTGGGAAACTATGAAGGACCTAACAACAAACGTCGCAGATACTGATTGTGTTATTATGTTTACAGTTTTTCAACGGTGTACCCCAAGACTCAATATTTGGATCTCTTGCTTTTCCTTTCGCATTGTGTAAAATAACTGATTTATTTTCTCATCAAATGTTTGTTTCTGTTCTTTTAATTTGGGCTGATTATTTCCCTCCGCTTCTTCATGTGTACCAAATGTTGACTGAGGGGAAAAAAATACTTGTTTTATATCAAAAGCCAGGCCCAATATTCATGCAAAAACACAAATCTTCAATGTTGGCCGCCAAAGGCCAATATCAACTGCGATGTATCTTGATGTAGTCAGGTCTGTAGGTAAGGTTTAGGCCAATATTAACTGTGATGTATCTTGATGTAGGCAGGTCTGTAGATGGCTTATAAACTTCTGTATGATGTTGTTTCTTGCTTTTTGCTATCAGTATCCTATCCTCCTGTTATTGTTGTTTTCAGTAGATCCTAGTAACAAGTGAAGACCTGCATTGCCTCTGCAATGGTTAGCTTACTTTGATTTCCTCCCGTCCATAGAATGTCTTTCCAGTACATTGCATCCTTGTAGTAGTAGTTTGGCTAACTGCAATAAAACTGAAATGCCATTTTGTGAAAACTAAGTTGATTGAAGTAAAAAAACAACAAAAAAACTATTTTGTAGCCTCTCTCTCTTGCCTTTTTTAGATATTTTGGGATTTTTCTCACCTCCATCCTTGTTTCAAGTATTATGAACTCAAACTAATCTCTTAATTTTTCAGAGTAGAACCAAAATGATGTCTGTGTAAAACATGCACAGCCTTATGTTGTCACCCAGAGTCACATTTGTTTATTTGCAAGCTATAGGACACTATTTTGCCAAGGAACATCTATCGTAGTATCGCGATACTGGTATCGGGACATCACTATTGGGTGTAATTGATCCTCAACCAGGCAAAATACCTATATCGGATATTCTGATCAATACACTAGAGTTTAATTTGAACCAATAGGCTACTCTACATTTTGTTAGTCGTTTCTTGCATTTTAATTAACTCAACATTATAGACAAACCTTTGTAATATTGTCATGTGTTATATTAATTTATCATGACATTTGAATATCCCGTACTCGTGCCCTTACCTCTGTACTCGAGCGAGAAAATTTGTGTTGCCGTGTGTGTAGTAACATAGTAAAATCATGTGCTTGTCTTGAGTGTTGTGTGGAAGCATGTGTGATGACAGTGTTTGATCTTCAATGTGTAACATTTGCATTATATTCCAGGTAAGTATATTCAAGTGGAGCTGTGACTACTCTACATGACAGTATGTGGACACCTTCTCATCGAACATCTCATTCCAAAATCATGGGCATTAATATGGAGTTGGTCCCCCCCTTTACTGCTATAACAGCTTCTGGGAAGGCTTTCCACTAGATGTTGGAACATTGCTGTGGGGATTTGCATCCATTCAGCCACGAGCATTAGTGAGGTCGGCACTGATATTGGGCGATTAGGCCTGGCTCGCAGTGGGCGTTCCAATTCATCCCAAAGGTGTTCGATGTTGTTGATGTCAGGGCTCTGTGCCGGCCAGTCAAGTTCTTCACACCGATCTCCACAAACCATTTATGTATGAACCTCACTTCATGCACAGGGGCATTGTCATTCTGAAACAGGAAAGGGCCTTCCCCAAATGTATTTATTTTTGATTGAATATCCAAAACATACAATATAGTTGCAGTGAAGCCGCTCAACAACTACAGACTCCCATTCAGAGCGACACACAGAAGCATCCAGGGTCAACGCCCTGCTAAAGGGCATGTCAACAGATCTCCCATAAGGCCAAAAACGGATCCAAACCCGCCTAGCCCGAACCATGAAAAATAGTCTGACCATTGTTCCTCGTCCACCAAACTTTACAGTTGGCACTATGTATTGGGGCGGGTAGTGGTCTCCTGGCATCCGCCAAACCCAGATTCGTCCGTCGGACTGCCAGATGGTGAAGCGTGATTCATCATTCCAGAGAATGCGTTTCCACTGCTCCAGAGTCCAATGGTGGCGAGCTTTACACTGCTCCAGCCAATGCTTGGCATTGCGCATGGTGATCTTAGGCTTTTGTGTGGCTGCTCGTCCATGGAAACACATTTCATGAAGCTCCTGACGAACAGTTTGGAACTCGGTAGTGAGTGTTGAAACCGATGACAGGCAATTTCTACATGCTTCAGCACTCTGCGGTCTTGTTCTGGGAGCTTGTGTGGCCTACCACTTTGTTGCTCCTAGACGTTTCCAATTCACAGTTACAGTTGACCGGGGAAGCTACTGGAGCAGCTCTGGCAGGGCAGAAATTTGACAAACGAACGTGTTGAAAAGGTGGCATCCTATGACGGTGCCACGTTGAAAGTCACTGAGCTCTTCAGTTAGGCCATTCTACTACCAATGTCTGTCTATGGACATTGCATGGGTGTGTGTGCTCGATTTTATACACCTGTCAGCAATGGGTGTGGTTGTAATAGCCAAATCTGCTAATTTGAAGTGGTGTCCACATACTTTTGTGTGTGTAAATATGTATGTGTGTCTATAACTTGAACACATAAACCCACTACAGACGAGTGAATTCAACCGGTGAAGGAATTAGTTTAGTGTCCATCCTTCATTAAGTATTTTGAATATAGTATATATGTTTAATTTGTGTTAGCTGGCCAGTTTTTTTAAATTCAAAAGAAACTCATATCTTGCAACATCTTAAGACATTAAATGTAGATTTTTGGACTAGGTCTATTCTGTGGTGCTGTAGTGTTTAGAATGTTGCTGATAGAAATGTATTGTGTAGAGCTGACACTGTTCCCTATTACACATTACAGAGCATGTCTGTTCTAAACAATGCTTTTCTATTTAACTCTTTTGACTTTGACAATATAACGTAGCATACAGAACTATACTGTGTGTGCATTTGTATGATTGAGCAAGTGGGGAGGATGTGTAGAGTGATAAGCACACTTACACATGTTTGCGAGGGAGTGGGGGAAGATTTAGTGGCATGTCCTTCAAGATGATTTGTGATTTTAGTAGTCTTCTGTCAGGCTGACTGCAGGAATGTCCACCAGAACTGTTGCCAGAGAAATTAATGTTAATTTCTCTACCATAAGCCGACTCCATGTTTAGAGAATTTGGTAGTACGTCCAACCGGCCTCACAACAGCAGACCATGTGTGACCACGCCAGCCCAGGACCTCCGCATCCGGCTTCTTCACCTGCAGGATCGTCTGAGACCAGCCAGCCGGATAGCTGATAAAAGTGTGGGTTTGCACAACCGAAGAATTTCTACACAAACTGTCTGCATGGTCGTCGTCCTCACCAGGGTTTTGACCTGACTGCAGGTCGGCCTCGTATCAAATCGAAGTTTATTTGTCACTTGCGCTGAATACAACAGTGAAATGCTTACTTACAGGCTCTAACCAATAGTGCTAAAAAAGGTATTGGGTGAAAAATTGGTAGGTAAAGAAATAAAACAGTAAAAAGACAGGCTATATACAGTAGCGAGGCTACATACAGACACTGGGTAGTCAGGCTGATTGAGGTAATAGGTACATGTAGATATGGTTAAAGTGACTATGCATATATGATGAACAGAGAGTAGCAGTAGCGTAAAAGGGTGGGTGGGGCACAATGCAGGTAGCCCGGTTAGCCAATGTGCGGGAGCAATAGTTGGTCGGCCCAATTGAGGTAGTATGTACATGAATGTATAGTTAAAGTGACTATGCATATATGATAAACAGAGAGTAGCAGCAGCGAAAAGGGGGTTGGGGGGGCACACAATGCAAATAGTCCGGGTAGCCATTTGATTACCTGTTCAGGAGTCTTATGGTTTGGGGGCAAAAACTGTTGAGAAGCCTTTTTGTCCTAGACTTGGCACTCCGGTACCGCTTGCCATGCGATAGTAGAGAGAACAGTCAATTACTGGGGTGGTTGGGGTCTTTGACCATTTTTAGGGCCTTCCTCTGACACCGCCTGGTGTATAGGTCCTGGATGGCAGGCAGCTTAGCCCCAGTTATGTACTGGGCCGTACACATTGGGGATGAATCAGAATTAGTTGGGTAACATAGATAAGATGTTTTATTTTCATAATATGCTTGTGAGATACTTGTAATTTAGAAGTTATCTTTTTGTACTATAGTGTTGGCCATTTGCAGTTATCCTTTCTGTCCTGGGTTCAGTTACTGGGGCCACACAGAGGGGAGAGGTCAGGCTTGTCATGTGTAAACGTATCTTTTAAACCATGTGAAGGCATGATTGAGGGGGAACCAATTATCTCTTGGCTCCACAATGTATGTGTGCTAGTCACTCCCTACTTTTCCCATCGGGGAGAGGAGGATGGCATTGTCTGGAACCATTCTATGTTCCCTCTGAGGTTGCCCTTATTTATCTTGACCTAGAGGCTCACTCTCCTCTCTGTGAGATTGTCCAGGATGGGTTGTATATTTGGGATGGGAGTATCTAAAATGACAATTGATATATACCATTGGATGAGGTTATGTCTTGGTTCTACTTTGTACCAAGAACGAGATAAGAGCTTTGTTTAGGAGACCAAACTGAACGACAATTTATAGCTAAATACTGTCTGGCAATGGGATACTCCTCACTCAAGTAAAATCTTTCCTTGTGAAAGTTCCTATTATCTGTGTTTTGTCATGTCGACTAGGGGGGTGGATCTTTGCTATAAAAGATTATTATTATTATTGCCATTATGTTGACCACTCTCAACTTTTCATTAGAGATACTGAAATGTTGAAAGTCAAAATGCTATTGCAAAAGCTTAATTATTATTAAAGGTGAAGATTAAGCATAACTCTGACTGGTGTGTGATTTGCTCTCTCATCATTTGGTAATTAAGGACATTTCCACGACAACACACTACCCTCTGAGGTGCCTTGCGGTCAGAGGCCGAGCAATTACTGTACCAGGCTGTGATGCAACCAGTCAGGATGCCCTTGATGTTGCTACTGTACAACCTATTGAGGATCTCAGGACCCATGCCAAATCTTTTTAGTTTCCTGAGGGGGAATAGGCTTCGTCGTGCCCTCTTCACAACTGTCTTGGTCTGTTTGAACCGTTCTAGTTTGTTGTTGATGTGGACACCAGGGAACTTGAAGCGCTCAACCTGCTCCAGTACAGCCCCGTCGATGAGATTGGGGACGTGCTCGGTCCTCCTTTTCCTGTAGTCCACAATAATCTCCTTAGTCACGTTGAGGGTTTCAACTGTACTGGACAGATGGCAGACAGCATGATGTCGTGTGGGAGAGCGGTCAACTTGTGAACAGAGTAACCCATGGTGGGGTTATGGTATGGGCAGGCATAAGCTACAGACAACGAACACAATTGCATTTTATCTATAGCAATTTGAATCCACAGAGATACCGCGACGAGATCCTGAGGCCCATTGTCGTGCCATTCATCTGCCTCAATCACCTCATGTTTCAGCATGATAATGCACACTCCATGTCGCAAGGATCTGTACACAATTCCTGGAAGCTGAAAATGTCCCAGTTCTTCAATGACCTGCATATCTACCAGACGTGTCACACATTGAGCATGTGTGGGATGCTCTGGAAGTCAAGATCAACGCGTACGACAGCAGGTTCCAGTTCCTGCCAATAACCAGCAACTTTGCACAGCCATTGAAGAGGAGTGGGACAACATCCCACAGCCACAATCAACAGCCTGATCAACTCTATGCAAAGGAGATGTCACGCTGCATGAGGCAGCCTGTGGTCACACCAGATACAGACTGGTTTTCTGAACCACGCCCCTACCTATTTTATTTTTGTTAAGGTATCTGTGACCTACAGATGCATATCTGTACTCCCAGTCATGTGAAATCTATAGATAAGGGCCTAATGAATTTATTTCGATTGATTTCATCATATGACCTGTAACTCAAGTCTTTAGAATTGTTGCATGTTGTGTTTTATATTGTTCAGTGTAATTTGTCCCCAAAAAATGTCTCAACAGAAAGAAACAAAACTGGTTTAAACCTTCACAAAAGTTTTGAACAGGCTTATATTTCAGCAATTACCAACAAAGGCGGGTGCCTTCTGTAGGCCTACACAATAAAAAAACGGTTCAAACTTAATTTAACCAACAAAAATGTCTCAACAAAGAAACAAAACACTTTTTGCAATAATAATATACAATACTAAAACAAACTATAATCAATATGAAAAGAATATTTTCACTATATTATACTTTGTCGCTAATGGAGATACAAATAAATTAAATCAAAATCCTCTAATTTTACATCAATGAAAATCCATCTTCGCAATCAATAGTAGGGCTAGGGCTGTTGCGGTGACCATATTACCTCCACACCGGCGGTCATGAGTCATGAAGGCAGTCAAATTCCACATGACCATTTAGTCAAAATAATTAGGGAGAAAAAGGGGGTAAAAAAAATAGCTCTGATGCTGCTGCTGATGGCCTACCAAACTTGCTAACTGCCTGGTACTCAGCGCACTAATTGTCCCTCTAATCACTGACATCAATGCAAATGTATTCAAATCTAATAAAACAGAGCTTGTGTTGTGCAACTTTTCTTTTTTTTACCCCCTTTTTCTCCCTAATTTCGTAGTATCCAATTATTAGTAGTTACTATCTTGTCTCATCGCGACAAATCCCGTACGGGCTCGGGAGAGACGAAGGTCATGCATCATCCGAAACAACCCAACCAGGCTGCTCCTTAACACAGCAGGCATCCAACCCGGAAGCCAGCCGCACCAATGTGTCGGAGGAAACACCATGTACCTGGCGACCTTGGTTAGCGTGCACTGCGCCCGGCCCGCCACAGGAGTCGCTGGTGCGTGATTAGACAAGGATATCCCTACCGGCCTAACCCGGACGACGCTAGGCCAATTGTGCATCGCCCCACGGACCTCCCAGTCGCAGCCGGCTGCGACAGAGCCTGGGCTCGAACCCAGAGTCTGTGGGGGCACAGCTAGCTCTGCGATGCAGTGCCCTAGACCACTGCGCCACCTGGGAGATCTGCAACATTTCTATAGGCTATGCAATTGCTGGAGAAAACAGAGCGATGGCCGCTGATGGTCGCTAATAAAAAGAGGGCCCCATCAGCTTTCTATAGGACAGGCCTAATATATTTATTTCTCAACTTTCCATGTATTAAGCACATTACTTATATTTACAACAGGAGTATAGACCACCTGGCTGGCATGAAATAAACCACTGGGAAAAGCTTCCTCCATTTGCTATTTAAGTACATAGATTACATTTTTCCTGCTGCCCCTGTTTCAATACACATGCATGATAATGGTCCATTCTAAATCAAAACAAATTTCACACATTATTTAGTATATGTAAAGACGAATAAATCAAGAATAGTCTGATGGGTGACGATATCAGCTTATCACTTGTGAATTATATACTATTATTTGTGAATTATGCCCAGCATATTTTATAGCCCTTAGGCCTATATGTTTTAAAGTTTGTATCACAACTAAAGTGGCCAAATAACATCTTAAAATGAAGCACATTTAATCCGCTTTACAAAGGTTGCCTAACTACATACATAAACAGCACGTGTTTCAAGTTTGGGGAAGATCATTTTCACCATAAAAATGCACCTTTTATAATAAAAGCATTACATGCATAACTGCATTTGCGGTTAGTTTTCATAATAGTGTTTTCCACTAATGGAACATTCACGCGTATAGCCTACTGCCGTGTGCTCATTGCTGCGTGTATAATGTGAAGAAATAGCCTAATATGTAGTCAACATTTAAAGCTGAAGTTTTGATCTGTTGCGTCAGCCACATTGCATTAAAAAAAATGTTTTGATGCTAGTGGTTTTATTCGTTTGGGATCTCGCATCCCACAACTGTCCCAGACTGTTTGGAATATTTATTTCTCGCACTGAATAGAATAGGTAAACTTTTGTACTATGGGGGATAGTAGATTGAAATAGGCTATTCCTTTTGCTGTTCATTAGGCCTACTCACCTTGTTGGCTGACGAAAAGTAAATATGGACAGTTCTTCCCATATCTTCAATATGATTTTTCAAATCATCATGCAGCTTAACAATGTATTAAAAAGCTAAACATATAGCCCAACATTTGTAGAACAAGTTACATTAATAACTCTAAATTGGGCATAAAGGAGTACCTATTTATTTGTTAACGCACTCCCTCAAATCATTATGAGAAAATATATTTTGTTCAACTTTGTTCAATTTAATTCTTATTACTATGAAATAATGCTACGGAATTATAAGCAAATCCTGTCCGCTAAAGGAACTAGTGTAGCCCACAACCCTTTGGCATAGCCACATCAAGACCTAACATAAGGACAACTCAGAGTATACTATTCTAATGAAATAGACATTTTCTTCATATCATGCTTCTTTAGACATGTCTAAAATAAATAATGGATTTATTGCGAAGGTGTAGGCTATATTACATGGATTTATTTGACTTTTTAAAATTGTAGGCTATATGTTGAAAACAGGAGATGCTAAATGTGTTCATGTTAATTAACGGTCAATTACCTTATTTGCTTGACAATCACCGGCTGATGAGATTTCGTGACTGCCCTAGCCTAGGCCAAGGCTCCTTTCACTCGCTCTCTCCGTCTCCACATCAGAAGGCACATGTGAGGTGAGCAGCCGGACCCAGTTTCAGCTATACATTTTTATTGAGTTGCAATTGGCTGACACATAACAAGCTTGCATAGTTATCATCACCTCACACACACATTAAAGAGGACGGTTCCGGTTGCTAAATCAATTTCAATTGCACGTACCTGAGACCGTGACAATTATATCAGATCTGAGTCAAAAGTCTGAAATATAGAACCCGACCGGGTCCCTGGTCAGATCTCAATATTTCAGGCCTGTTGAACATGAAATAACAGCATTTCTGTAGCCTGTTGGTTTCCTAGCAGCAGGACTGACAAACACTGCTTTAGGGCCATCTGTTCCGTTTAACACAACATTCCTTATAACATACACCTGTCATTAGTATCCTGAATGAATGTTGTTTCATTGTCCTCTGTGACATGACACTATTAATCCACTTGGTGGAATCCACTCTGTATTAGTAGAATGAAGGATGAATTAATAAGGGAGTCAATGAATGAAGGATGCTTGTCCTTCAAGTGGATATCACCTGGTGACCATCTCGCACATCTCAAGGCCGCAGCATCGTCGGTCATTCTAAATGGTCGGTCTGACTTGTCCTGTTTCACTAAAGCATGTACCACATGGAGTTTCGTATTGCATCTGTCTGACACACACACACACACACACAATTGTTTTCTCAATCGATATGTGTTTGTCATCTACAAATCGTGCGCCCAGAGGGGGTCCCAGGACCGAGTTTGGGAAACCCTGAACTACTTAGTAAATGAACCTCATCTATCAGTACTCATCATAAGCCAATTGACATATCAATATAACGAGTAGTAATGATGGCCTGTTTTACGGATGGAGGTCCAGTGTTGAAACAACCCCTTGGGTGCACAACTATGCTCCTTGAAGGCAGCTGGTTTTCATCCTAGTGTAACATCAAGGATGTATTCAGTGTGGTGAAACATTGACCATTTCAGATCAACATCGAAGTTAATGAGAAGAGCTGACATGATTTACTCATTTAATGACAGAACCATATGTTACATTTAAGTCATTTAGCAGACACTCTTATCCAGAGCAACTTACAGGAGGAATTAGGGTTAAGTGCCTTGCTCAAGAGCACATTGACAGATTTTTCACCTAGTCTCTGGGATTTAAACCAGCAACCTTGTGGTTACTGGCCCAACGCTCTCAGTAGGCTACCTGCTGCCCTGTTCTAATCTATACAATGTATTTCTATCTGTAGAGGTTTTCCTGGGTTGGGATAGGTCGACTGGTGTGGAGGTGGTTTTAATCATGTCATTGTCTCCCTCTGTTCCCCAGGTGCACTCGCTCTACATGCTGCAGATATGAGACCAGAAAACTGGATAAAAACAACAACATTAACATTGCTCTTCAGTGTTACCTCATTCCAACTGTTTTTATTAGGATTCCCTACAGGTAAGTGTTGCTTTTTCCTCCTATTTATTCTTCAACACAGTGTTATGTCTCTTATTACAGTAAATAAAAAATACAGCTTTCAAAAACCAAGTGTTTGGTGCCTTATTCCTTTATTGATTGATTTCATTTGTAATGACAAATGAGTGTGACTTTAGTGTATGATTCTCATGCTAGTATTGTTCTGCTTAGAAATTCAGATTATTTAAACTTGTTCTAATGAATTAAGCAAGTTTTATGTGAAAAAATACTCAGGACTAGATTTGATTAGAAAGCAATAAAAAAAACAGGTCAAATCAATGTTGGTGTCTTGGTCTCGTCTTGGGACCCTCATTGACACTGAAAACAGCTCATACTGCTCAAAGATCACAATACTGCAAAAATACCATAACTTGTGAAATCGTTGGGAATGAATTTATCCGACGCCTGTTCTGTGTCAGATGCGGCGTTATAGCAAAATAGCTGGAAATTGAGTGCAGAGGAAAGTCTGTTCACGTTGTTCGATACCCACTTGTAGGTGTAGGCTACTTTTTTATGTCTTACAGTGCATTTGGAAAGTATTCAGACCACTTGACTTTTTCCACATTTCGTTACATTACAGCCTTATTCTAAAAATGTATTACATTTTTTTCTTTCCCTCAATCAACACAGAATACCCTATAATGACAAAGCAAAAACAGGTTTTTAGAAGTTTTTGCAAATGTTAAAAAATATATATTTATATCACATTTATATAAGATTCAGACCCGTTACTCAGTTGAATTACCCTTTGGCAGTGATTACAATGTCGAGTCTTCTTGAGTATGACGCTACAAGCTTGGCACACCTGTATTTGGGGAGATTCTCCTATGAAGATCCTCTCAAGCTCTATCAGGTTGGATGGGGAGCGTCGCCGCACAGCTATTTTCAGGTCTCTCCAGAGATGTTCGATCGGGTTCAAGTCCGGGCTCTGGCTGGGCCACTCAAGGACATTCAGAAACTTGTCCCAAAGCCACTCCTGCATTGTCTTGGCTGTGTGCTTAGGGTCGTTGTCCTGTTGGAAGGTGAACCTTCGCCCCAGTCTGAGGTCCTGAGTGCTCTGGAGCAGGTTTTCATCAAGGATCTCTCTGTACTTTGCTCCGTTCATCTTTCCCTCGATCCTGACTAGAGTCCCAGTCCCTGCTGCTGAAAAACATCCCCACAGCATAATGCTGCCACCACCATGCTTCACTGTAGGGATGGTGCCAGGCCAAACAGTGCAATCTTGGCTTCATCAGACCAGAGAATCTTGTTTCCTCATGGTCTAAGAGTCCTTTAGGTGCCTTTTGGCCAACTCCAAGCGGGCTGTCATGTGCCTTTTACTAAGGAGTGGCTTCCGTCTGGCCACTCTACCATAAAGGCCTGATTGGTGGAGTGCTGCAGAGATGGTTGTCCTTCTGGAAGGTTCTCCCATCTCCAGGTTAGTAAACTCGCTACAATCATGCAGTAATGTTACAGTGTACAGTCAGTAAGCAGTTTAGCACTGACACCGGTGGGGCCCAGTGGTAATAAATGAGTAAAACCAAAAGCTTACCATGACTTGGAAGAGCTCCAGTGTTGTGTTGGATAGTCATAGCCAGCTAGCTAACATAACATCCATCTGTTTGAGTAGGCTAAACTAGCTTGCTGCATTTGCTAGCTAAGCAAGTCAAACAAAGGAAATTAGTCTCCCTCTTGCTTCTCCTTAATTTTGGAAGAAATTAAATTGTTCAACTGTTCAACTATTGTCTTTCTCTCTCTTTGACTGAACTACTCACCACATATTATGTACTGCAGTGCTAGCTAGCTGTAACTTATGCTTTCAGTACTAGTTTATCTGATCCTTTGATTGGGTGGACAACATGTCAGTTCATGCTGCAAGAGCTCTGATAGGTTGGTGGACATCCTCCAGAAGTTGTCATAATTACTGTGTAAGTCTATGGAAGGGGTTGAGAACCATGAGCCTCCTCGGTTTTGTATTGAAGTCAATGTACCCTGAGGAGGACGGGAGCTAGATGTCCTCCGGCTACACCATGGTGATACCCAACAGAGTACTGTTGAGGCTACTGTAGACCTTCAATGCAAGTGTATTTTAATACATTATTTGGTGCCGTGAATATATTTAGTATAGTTTTATCTAAAAAGGATCACTTTTAATGTTTTACTATTTTAATTTTTTATCAAATTCACTGAGGATGATGGTCCTCCCCTTCCTCCTCTGAGGAGCCTCTACTGGTCCATTGTTGTCCAAAGGTTGCTACCAGCTGTTAAACTACATGTCCCATCCTTCTAGGATGTTGGCCTGAGGTAGGACTACATAGGTTTAAATAGTGGAATAGGGTGGTGGTGTTGTAATGAGTGTAGGGTTAGATGGTACCATATCTTACCTTTTTCATGTAAAGTATAAAGGATGTATACCCCAGTCTAGTTGGTGGCGGTAATGCAACATTTATTGGATGCCAACCGCCGTTAAACCTCATCGAAGAAGAAGAAGACGAAGAACGCTAAGCAGAATCAGAGATAGAGGTTTCAACCAACATTTCTTTGATAAAGCGAAAAGCTACTTTCATAACCATTGCTAATATGTCAAAACTACAGATGTTGAATGTGTTTGTCACGGAGCGTTTGTCAGCGGCTGCTGTGGAGATATTCGGAGCCGTGGAGAAGACCGTAGCAGAGTATCAGGAAGAAATCTGCCGTTCAGCGGAGGAGAACGAGCGTTTACGCAGGCTGTTGGATTTGGTTAGCAAACCAGAGATAAAGTTACACAGAGCAGGTTCGTACAACATTCTGTTGTTGTAACGAGATTTGACTAGATTCATGTTTATTTTCGATTTTTTTTTTACCGTTATTTTATCATGGAGTCATTCGTGTGCAGGGTTGCCAGGTCTAGCTAACATTTCTAGACAATGACTACTCAACCTGCCACAAGGCCTGAAAACTAGCCCCAATTTGGGGGGTTGCAGTAAAAGATTTGCCACGTTTATCCAGTAAACCCTTTTCCATAACGTTATCGAGCGAATTAAGAAGGAATATTCGCGTCACGACGTAAGAATCTAAATGCGTTTTCCATGAAAATAATAATTATTGCGAGCTAACGTGATGTAATCGAGGAATTTTAACATGTCGCAAGAGGAAAGACAAATCGCCCTTATTAAACTCGCCAGATCATTTTCCATCAACGGATGTCGATTTAACTCGTTTGACTGCTATGATTGTAAATCAATCCCATTTGCGAATGTATATAACTATACATAAATCCGACAGAAGAGTTTGAGTGATGAAAGTTGGACAGAGGATCACAATCTCTGCGCAAGACACACTTGGACGAACTTTAGCCAATTTTCTGGCAGTTGTGTCCTTACGTGCCAGCAGGGTTGGGTAGGTTACTTTCTAAATGTAATCCATTAGTTACTAGTTACCTTTTCAAAATGTAATCCGTAATTATTTTTTTTTATTTAACCAGGTAGGCCAGTTGAGAACAAGTTCTCATTTGCAACTGCGACCTGGCCAAGATAAAGCATAGCAGTGTGAGCAGACAACACAGAGTTACACATGGAATAAACAATTAACAAGTCAATAACACAGTAGAAAACAAAGGGGGGAGTCTATATACAATGTGTGCAAAAGGCATGAGGAGGTAGGCGAAGAATTACAATTTTGCAGATTAACACTGGAGTGATAAGTGATCAGATGGTCATGTACAGGTAGAGATATTGGTGTGCAAAAGAGCAAGTAAATAAATAAAAACAGTATGGGGATGAGGTAGGTGAAAATGGGTGGGCTATTTACCAATAGACTATGTACAGCAGCAGCGATCGGTTAGCTGCTCAGATAGCTGATGTTTGAAGTTGGTGAGGGAGATAAAAGTCTCCAACTTCAGCGATTTTTGCAATTCGTTCCAGTCACAGGCAGCAGAGTACTGGAACGAAAGGCGGCCAAATGAGGTGTTGGCTTTAGGGATGATCAGTGAGATACACCTGCTGGAGCGCGTGCTACGGATGGGTGTTGCCATCGTGACCAGTGAACTGAGATAAGGCGGAGCTTTACCTAGCATGGACTTGTAGATGACCTGGAGCCAGTGGGTCTGGCGACGAATATGTAACGAGGGCCAGCCGACCAGAGCATACAGGTCGCAGTGGTGGGTGGTATAAGGTGCTTTAGTGACAAAACGGATGGCACTGTGATAGACTGCATCCAGTTTGCTAAGTAGAGTGTTGGAAGCCATTTTGTAGATGACATCGCCGAAGTTGAGGATCGGAAGGATAGTCAGTTTTACTAGGGTAAGCTTGGCGGCGTGAGTGAAGGAGACTTTGTTGCGGAATAGAAAGCCGACTCTTGATTTGATTTTCGATTGGAGATGTTTGATATGAGTCTGGAAGGAGAGTTTGCAGTCTAGCCAGACACCTAGGTACTTATAGTTTACCTATAATTTAACTTTTGGATTACCCAAACTCAGTAACGCAATATGATTTCATTCCGGCATGTTCCCCTTAAGAGGCATTGTAAGAAGACAAAAATGTTTGTTTACTTTATTTAACCTTTATTTAACTGTTGAGCCACATCTATTGCAGAATAAAACCATGTTAAAGTTTACATAGCTGGCCATATATGGATGTTAAATTTGACTTTATAGGGTTGATTATGTCGGCTTCTGACCATTCACTTTCTACTATATATAATAATATGATTAAATTATATCTTTACATTAAAAACCAAAGTCTTTCAGAATTCTAGTCATTCCAATAAATGCTATACACCTTGATCTTCAAGAATAGGACTTGGAAATATGTGTAACCGATGTGAAATGGCTAGCTAGTTAGCGGTGGTGCGCACTAATAGTGTTTCAGTCGGTGACGTCACTCGCTCTGAGACCTAGAAGTAGTGGTTCCCCTTTACAGTGTTTGTTTACATTTACAATGTTTTAGAAACATTGGAGTAAAACAAGCGTATATTTTGCGTTCTCATGAGGCATTTATAAGTTCTATTCTTCAAGAATCAATTGATCAATTGAGATATATATATATAGGACCAGTCAAAAAGTTTGGACACACCTACTCATTCAAGGGTTTTTATTTTCTACGTTGTAGAATAATAGTGAAGACATGATTATGAAATAACATATGGAATCATGTAGTAACCAAAAAAGTGTTAGACAAAGTAGCCACCCTTTGCCTTGATGACAGCTTTGCATACGCTTAGCATTCTCTCAACCAGCTTCACCTGGAATGCTTTTCCAACAGTCTTGAAGGAGTTCCCACATATGCTGAGCACATTCCTTCACTCTGCGCTCCAACTCATCCCAAACCAGGTCTGGTGATTGTGGAGGCCAGGTCATCTGATGCATCTGATGGTTACAACATGATTCCATATGGGTTATTTAATAGCTTTGACGTCTTCACTATAATTCTACAATTTAGAAAATAGTAAAAAATAAACTAGAATGAGGAGGTGTGTCCAAACTTTTGACTGGTACTGTATATTTATAATTTATAAGTCCAAAAATGGATGTAGCAACTACAGATTGCCACTTTTAAGTCTATCAAAAGTGTGCAAGTTTGAGCATGTGTCCAGTAGGCCTATGGATTATTATTATTTTTACCAGCATGAATTAGATTGAGCAATAAAATCCCCACTTTTATTCCATAGGTTTGGATCTGCACTATGTAGCTGTTGCAAGAGCACATTTTTCACTGGCTGTCCACTGGTTTCAAAAACAATAACTAATGCAGGGCCGACAGGCAAATAGAGATATTTTGGAGACATTCTTACTAATCTGCTAGAGAACCAGTACGGATTTAAGTATAACTTTGTATGACTGAAGCCTTTAGTGAGAGGTCGAATGCTTATAATTTAATCATTTCTGCCCTCCGAGTTCATATTCATTATTTAAATCGGCCCGTTTAATTTCGTCTGGTTTATCATTCCAAATAAAATGGAATATTTTTTGCTCATATAATTTAAACAAGTCACTAGGTGTAGGCAAGGCCATAAGTAAACTGGGACATGACTAAAGAGTTAATCACGGGACTTTTCCACAAATAGGCAGGTATTTTTCTTTCCATGGTAGCAAGATCTTATCTATTTTTACTAACTTTCTATTAAAATGTATTATAGTGAGAATTTCTTTCTTTTGGGATATGAAAACAGTATGTTCTCCAAACCTAACCACCTATCATCATAACTGAATAGATCAAAACAGAAGGTGATGGAGAGGGCTACATAGTACCAGAACCAACCAGTGATCAGCCCCTTTCAGTTCATCCAGACTGCTCCACTCTAAAATTAGAGAGCAGCAGTGTGATTCACATCAATGCCCTATGTAGATATCAATAATAAGTGATATCCGTATCGCCGTAGGCTACACCTCTGCTGTCATCGTTACCTCCAAGTGTTTATTCAAGTTGGATAATCTTTGGATGCCGACAGCAGTCGCACCATTGGAAGACATAGATTGGACTGTAGCCTACAAAAACCTATTCTGTCTTTTTCCCTGCGATCCATCAAACCCATTTTTGGTGTCATCATAGTGGTCTCTGACTTGTTCAGACTTGCTTGGGTTGAACAAACTTAAATTTGCGCCTTTTTTCAATGCTGATTTGAATGCCATTGAGAACAGAAGTGTAAAAAAAAAAATCTGCAAACATACTTTCTGAATTTAACAGTAATCCTCAAAGTAATCACCTAGTTTTTCAAAAGTATGTGTATCAGATTACAATATATTTGCTGGTAACGTAACGCATTACAGTTACCGTTTTGTTGTAATCCCTTACATGTTACGGATTAGATGTAATCCGTTACTCCTCAACCCGTTGTGCCAGACTTCAAACTGTTATAAAAGGCTTATTTGCGATATTGTGTTGTCATTTCAATAGGCATAGGCTACTGACTAACATCTGGGTTTATGATTGTAATTAAACTTTGTCATGGTTTGGTTAGCTAGATGCAGGTAGCCTATAGCCCTTGATAGGCAAGATGTAAAGTGAACGATTTAGCAGCTTGCTTAGTTCAAATTGACAGACTAATTTATTCAACATATAGTAAGGCGATTTTGGGGTAAGAAGTGCTTGTTGCCCAATAGCCTGCTGGAATAGGCTACTAAGGGGTCGGAATTTCAATCACTGAATAAAATATTAATATGGATATGAACTAATATGCTTGTCAATAACAGCCAGTGTTTTTTTTATTTTTTACCTGTAGCCTATTCTGACTGACTTAACAGTCAATCTAATGCTACAGTAGCCTACAAAGCCATAGAAATTAGTACTCTACTTGATGTCTAACATATGCCATTCTCCACATTTTAATGTCTGTTTTTTATTGTGGACTTTTCCCGGAGAGGGTGTTCCATAACGGCCATTTCAAATGTCCACTCGAGACTCAAGAACTGCTGCTGTCACACCTCCTTCCGCCCCTCCCCATCACTCATTCAGTAACAGCCCCCCTCACTGCCAGATAGTCAGCAGCAACCGGTCACAGTAAAATGTATATATATATATTTATTTTTTTAAGAAATGCGATGGTGACCGCAGTGCAGAGTAGGCCAAAAGTGGGCAAAAAAACCTGCAGCCCAAGAACAATTCACCCGCAACATCGTTTTCCAAGTAGCCCAAATTTTGGGGAATACCACGGGCATGGCAACCCTGCTCATGTGACACGTTGTGATATGTTAAAAGGAAGAGGCTGTATGAACACGCCTGGTTCCCAAATTGATGACGTAGGTCGCGCAGTTGAGAGTCGAGTGGAGACGAATGGATTCGGTTCAGTCAGTCATCCTGGTGATACTAGTTTATGCTGGCTAGTTGTCACAGCAGCATTGCGCTAGTTTAAACGTGTAAAAGACAGTGATGCTTATTTCGATGGGCGAGGGAGAAATAACTTGTGGTATTGGTCACCATCTGGATATCACCCTGATATGCCAATTAGCTAACGTATCGACAAACTCGACCCATTGGAATACTGCGTTACTTGATCTTATTTCAAAGAGCGCTCCGTTAGCCACGCCCTAGGACATTGCTTGACATTTTGCAGTGAGACACGTTTTAATAGGAAGAAACGCCTCTCAATTTAAAATGGGTCGGTGACGTCACTCTCTGAGACCTTGAAGGAGTTGTTCCCCTTGCTCTGCAAGGGCCGCGGCTTTTGTGGAGCGATGGGGAACGATGCTTTGAGGGTGACTGTTGTCGATGTGTGCAGTCTGTCCTTCACTCTTGATTGCCGAGCACTGCTGTCCTGCAGTAGGGAGAGGGACGTAGCTAGATAGTCTAGCCAATTGCCAATATCAGGCCAGAGTGACAGCTAAAGCACATTTATTGTAGTGATTTTCACCGAAAATGTACAACTGCGACATAAAAAAAAAAAATCAACAATGGAATGAAGTCCCAACTTCGGCAAACAATAGAACTAGCTAGCTGAGGAGGACGACTGACTGAACCGAATCCGTTCATCCCCACTCAACTCTCTGCACGACATACGTCATCAATTTTGGGCACCAGGCTTGTCTGTATAGCCTCTCCCATCCTCGGTCGTCAGTAGATACCACAGCCACAAAGTCATAAATCCCTCCTATTTCTAACATGTATCTTCATAAAATGTGATTTTAAACTTAACCACACTGCTAACTTTATGCCTAATCTTAAGAAAGGTTCAATAAAAAAATATCAAAAAGCACATCTTTGTGGCCAATTTTGACTTTGTGGCTGTGGAAACCCTTCCTCTCTGGCTATAAGCACCCTCGAACGAAACTCTGGTTCACCAACATTGCTTTGTATAAATCACGTGCTGAGGGACATTCCTGACCCGTAAACGACAAACCAAAATCTAAAACCGACCCTTATCTTAACCCTAACCAAACCATTAACCTTAACACTGAACTTAAACACATTTTTAACTAATTCTAAAATAAAATACATTTTTTGCAGATCAGGAGTGCCCTTATAGTCTTTTCTGTGCTGTTTAGTGTAGACTAGTCAACAAAATCGTCTTATTTTTGAGCACAGAGAGGGCTTCCAAGCTAAATTTCTGATACTTTATTAAAGCTGGAATATGTCATTTTTTGGCCAACTGACCATAGAAACAACATGAACATAGAAATGTAGTTATAGATCTGTCATTCTCATTGAAAGTAAGTCTAAGAAGTGGTAGATATGTTCTATGTGTGTTCATTCTCTGCTTCCCATTCTTAAGTTTAGTTTTTTACTTTCAGTTTTTTACACCAGCTGACAATACAATATTTTTGGTTATGGAAAATATATTTCACAGCAGTTTAGATGGTACAATGATTCGCTACACTATGCTTGCTTGTTTTGTCACAAACTGAAATAAGGCAAACTATTAGAATTTTAGCAACCAGGAAATGACTGAGCGATTTCTGCATAGTGCACCTGTTTAAGATATATTGTTTCCCTCCAGACTTCCAGGTGCTGCCTCCTGCCGTTCACCCTGAGCAACTTAATTGTAAGCAGGAGTGGAGCCCCAGTCTGGGGCAGGAGGACCCAGAACCCACACAGATTAAAGAGGAACAACAGGAGTTCAGACTCAGTCAGGAGGACTCACCTCAGCCCTCACATCTTTACCAAAACCAAACTGTGGATGACGGAGAGAGGTGTATTCTACCTATCATCATAACTGAAGAGATCAAAACAGAAGGTGATGGAGAGGGCTACATAGTACCAGAACCAACCAGTGATCAGCCCCTTTCAGTTCATCCAGACTGCTCTGCTGCAGTGGAGAAACCATATCGGTGTCAACAATGTGACAAAAGCTTCACACGTAAGGGACACTTGACCATCCATTCAAAGATACACACAGGAGAGAAATCCTATCTGTGCAAACAATGTGACAAAAGCTTCATCCAGAAAGGTGACTTAGACAGACATACTAGGGTACACACAGGAGATAATCCATATCAGTGCAAACAATGTGGCAAAATGTTTAACCAGAAAGGAAGCTTGACCATCCATTCAAGGATACACACAGGGGAGAAACCTTATCAGTGCAAAGACTGTGACAAATCCTTCAACCAGAAGATGGAATTGATATTGCATATGAGAGTTCACACAGGGGAGAGACCATATAATTGTCCTGTATGCAAGAAAGGTTACATGGCATTAAGCTATTTAAGACTTCATCAGCGTGTTCACTCCGGGGAGAAACCTTACCAGTGCAAAGAATGTGGCAAATGCTTTGGTTATAAAGGAAGCTTGAAGTCTCATATGAGCACTCACACAAAAACTTCAGCCTGAAGTGAGAACAACAAATGATTACTCACTTGAATTTCTTGTTACATCCAACTTGTAAATAATTTATGTTCTATTTTCTGGCATTTGACAACTAAACAAATGTAGTTATGTGAGAGGAGTGATAAAACATCAGTCAGTATCAGATTTGTAAGCTCATTTTAGCTCTCACTTTTTTTGGATACCTACTGGCCAGGACAATGAGGGAATTTGACCATGCTGGCCCGGCTGAAAAGTGATTGCATCCTTTTTGAAACCAGGCTGCCTCACGGGCATGAGCCATTCCTCCCTCACCGCTTTTGCCTGGTCACATGACAGGCCATAGTCCGGTGCACCGCGGTTCAGCCTAATCAAACTCCTGCACTGCTGGCTTCAGGAAGCTGTCACAGCTGTGTCTAGCAGAGCACACACTTGGATTCCTAAACAACAGGAGTTCATATTCAATTGTTTAACAATGACATACAGGATATTTGGGCCACTATCTGTACTTCTGTCTGCATGTTAGAATATTGAAGTAGCCTATTATGTCTTTGTTGACTATATAATGCAGCAAATATAGATCAGCTTTAATATTGCAGACAGATTGTGGCTTTCAATGTAATTGTCTGCATCATTTCCCCCATATATATAGATATATCTATATATATATTTACATTTTATTATTTTCCCCTAACCCTACCATCCCTCCCCTAATTGGAGTAAACTAAACTAATGGACAACACTACTTAGGTTTCTACTTCTTATATATACACTATATGCATTTTACGGACACAGTATATTTTACAATAGTTATCTTTTGTTTGTTTTTAGTCCCTTCCTTCAGCAACCCTCAACCCCTCTCATATATCTCTGAACACCATCCAATGTTGATTTCTATTTGCCATATGTTTTCCAACTGTGCTGTTTCACATACGTTCTGAAACTATACACATTTTACGGACACTATATTTGACATGAGTTATCTTGTTATTTTTAGTCCCGCCCTTCAACTCCACTCAACCCCTCCCATCTATCTCTGAACATCAGAAAGTTTGGATTTCTATTTTCCAGACCAAAGGACAGATGTCCACCGGTCTAATGTCCGTTGCTCGTGTTTCTTGGTCCAAGCAAGTCTCTTCTTCTTATTGGTGTCCTTTAGTAGTGGTTTCTTTGCAGCAATCGACCATGAAGGCCTGATTCATGCAGCCTCCTCTGAACAGTTGATGTTGAGATGTGTCTGTTACATGAACTCTGAAGCATTTATTTGGACTGCAATTTCTGAGGCTGGTAACTCTAATGAACTTATCCTCTGCAGCAGAGGTAACTCTGGGTCTTCCTTTCCTGTGGCAGTCCTCATGAGAGCAAGTTTCATCGTAGCGCTTGATGGTTTTTGCTACTGCACTTGAAGAAACATTCAAAGTTTTTGAAATTTTCCAGATTGACTGACCTTCATGTAATGATGGACTGCCATTTCTCTTTGCTTATTTGAGCTGTTCTTGCCATAATATGGACTTGGGTATTTTACCAAATAGGGCTATCTTCTGTATACCGCCCCTACCTTGTCACAACACAACTGATTGGTTATCTTCTGTATACCCCCCTACCTTGTCACAACACAACTGATTGCCTCAAACGCATTAAGAAGGAAAGACATTCCACAAATTAACTTTTAACAAGGCACACCTGTTAATTGAAATGCATTCCAGGTGACTCCCTCATGAAGCTGGTTGAGAGAATGCCAAGTGTGGAAAGATGTCATCAAGTCAAAGGATGGCTACTTTGAAGAATCTCAAACATATTTTGATTTGTTTACCACTTTTTTGGTTACTACATGATTCCATATGTGTTAATTCATAGTTTTGATGTCTTCACTATTATTCTACAATGTAGAAAATAGTAAAACGGTGTGTCCAAATGTTTGACTGGTACTGTAATATATATATATATATATATATATATATATATAAATAAAACATTCTATTGGTTGCAAGAATTTTGTTAAATAATTTAAAATGAAAAACACTTGAATACGCCATCATTTTGTGTATCAGTACATCAAAAATCTCTTCCCAACTATTTTGCAATATGGCTATTTTTTAATATGACACAGCGGTTATTTTTTTGGTCCTTAAATGAAACTGGTATACTTCTTTTCTTTATCACAATTTTCGTTAACCAATTCTGGTCTTTAATGCAGGGCCGACAGGCAAGTTTCTTTCTCCCCACTTCCACTTGCCTCTTCCATTTTTGCACTAATGCTGCAATTAGTTGGTTGTAATTTTGGGTAGAGCAGACATTTCCATATATTTGTGTTAGCTGCATGTGTGACAACTCCACCAGTCCTGTCTATGATATAATTTACAAAGATTATACAGTTGTAAAAAAAAAATCTCAAAAATCATGTTTTTTTAACAAATTACTATATTTGAGTTAAACTGTTATTTATTGTAATATTTGTTCTGTCTTTTCTGGTGGATTAAACTGAAATTGCAACCAACTTTCTACAGCTTGTTTTAAAAATAGAGATATTTTGGAGAATTACATTTTAAATAACCGAAAGTGAGAGGTTGAAATCTGAATAAAGGGGAAAAGGCCCTTCTTGAACATGGGGTGAGACATTCTTACTAATCTGCTAGAGAACCAGTACGGATTTAAGTATAACTTTGTATGACTGAAGCCTTTAGTGAGAGGTCGAATGCTTTAATATTTAATCATTTCTGCCCTCCGAGTTCATATTCATTATTTAAATCGGCCCGTTTAATTTCGTCTGGTTTATCGTTCCAAATAAAATGGAATATTATTTGCTCATATAATTTAAACAAGTCACTAGGTGTAGGCAAGGCCATAAGTAAACTGGGACATGACTAAAGAGTTAATCACGGGACTTTTCCACAAATAGGCAGGTATTTTCCTTTCCATGGTAGCAAGATCTTATCTATTTTTACTAACTTTCTATTAAAATGTATTGTAGTGAGAATTTCTTTCTTTTGGGATATGAAAACAGTATGTTCTCCAAACCTAACCACTCAGCCCCTACCCAGATGGTCATGCGCCATCGCAATCTTCGCTCTCTCTATCCCACTACTCTCTGCTCTTCACCCTATCATCTCTCCCTTCTGCTAAATCCTTCTCCCCCTGATTCTGCCTCTTCGACCCCACTCTCCTCCCTTTCCACATCCTATGACTCACACTGTCCCCTTTCCTCCCGACCGTGTTGGCCCTGCCCTCCTGCTCCGTGGCCGAGTGACTCATTGCGAGCTTACAGAACAGGACTGCAGCCAGCTTAGCAAAAATGTAGGAAAAATAAACTTCCGGAGGACCTATCATCCTTTCACTCCCGCCGCTCTACCTTCTCTTCCTCTGTATCCACTGCTAAAGCCACTTTCTAACACTCTAAATTTCAAGCTTCTGCCTCTAACCCTCGGAAACTATTTTTCACCTTCTCCTCCCTCCATCCCCCTTCCTCTTTACGGACGACCCCATCCCCTTCTTCAGACCATCTCTGAAGACCTCCCATTCCTCACTTCCCTCATCAACTCATCCCTGACCACTGGCTGCGTCCCCTCTGACTGCAAAATGGCCTGAGTTGCTGACCTCCTCAAGAAACCAACACTCGACTCATCTGACATCAAAAAATATAGACCTGTATCTCTTCTTTCTTTTCTTTCCATAACACTTGAGCTTGCGGTCTTTGATCAACTTTCTTGTTATCTCCCTCAGAATGATCTTCTTGACCCTTAGCAGTCAGGCTTCTTCTCTGAGTCATGGAGGCTCTCCCCACTGCCAGAGCTGACTCTCTTTCCACTGCCTTAGACACCGTGAACCATCAGATCCTCCTCTCCACCCTCTCAGGGCTGGTTGTCTCAGGCTTTGCACACCCTTGGATTGCATCCTACCTGGCAGGCCGCTCTTACCAGGTGACGTGGAGAGGATCTGTGTCTGCACCACGTACTCTCACTACTGGTGTCCACCAGGGCTCAGTTCTAGGCCCTCTCCTCTTCTCTCTATTGGTCGTGGAAATTCTAACCAGAAAGGAAGACAGAGACTGTAGATTCCTCAAAACAACTTATTTTATTATAAGATTTGCAATAATGGAGCAGGTGCAACAGTCAAGAGCCCAACAAACAACAGTTGGTTCTCAGCCTTTATAGGAAAATACAACCTCTTGTCTATGTGGCATTTTAGCAGGGGTGTGAGATCATGGTGGGAGCATAGCGTACAAACAAGTGATAATTGCAGTTTTGTTACTCCTTTCTGCAGATAAAATTGTCGCTGCTGCTCAAGCTAGCCTCTGTTCTCTTCATATCTCCACACAGCTGTGCCCTTGAAAGATGGGAAAAGAACAGGATGGACCCAGAAACGGGTCACTCAGACGGACCGTTTGTCACTGGACTCGTGACTAAGTTACTCAGAAACAAGAGAGGAAAAACACTGGCTTCTTCTTACATGATAGAAACAGACCGTGGAAATGTTCAGGTTTAAGGCGTACACAAATGATGTGCATAACAGAGTTTGTATTTTTGTCACTATACTATACTATACACCAAGTCACTCAACTCCATCATATTCTCACATGGTCTCTCCTATCATTGCTATGCGGCTGACAGTCGACTACTTTTCTCCTTTCCCTGTTCTGACACCCAGGTGGCGACACGCATCTCTGCGTGCCTGGCAGATATTTCAACATGGATCTCGGCCCACCACCTCAAGCTCAACAAGACAGAACTGCTCTTCCTCCCGGAAGGCCTGCCCGCTCAAAGACCTCTCCATCACAGTTGACAACTCCACAGTGTCGCCCTCCCAGAGTGCAAAGAATCTTGGTGTGACCCAGGACAACACCCTGTCGTGACCCAGGACAACACCCTGTCGTGACCCAGGACAACACCCTGTCGTGACCCAGGACAACACCCTGTCGTGACCCTGGACAACACCCTGTCGTGACCCTGGACAACACCCTGTCGTGACCCTGGACAACACCCTGTCGTGACCCTGGACAACACCCTGTCGTGACCCTGGACAACACCCTGTCGTGACCCTAGACAACACCCTGTCGTGACCCTGGACAACACCCTGTCGTGACCCTGGACAACACCCTGTCGTGACCCAGGACAACACCCTGTCGTGACCCAGGACAACACCCTGTCGTGACCCAGGACAACACCCTGTCGTGACCCTGGACAACACCCTGTCGTGACCCTGGACAACACCCTGTCGTGACCCTGGACAACACCCTGTCGTGACCCTGGACAACACCCTGCTGTTCTCTGCAAACATCAAAGCAGTGACACACTCCTGCAGGTTCATGCTCTACAACAGCCGTAGAATACGACCCTACCTCACACAGGAAGCGGTGCAGGTCCTAATCCAGGAACTCGTCCTCTCCCGTCTGGACTACTACGACTCGCTGTTGGCTGGGCTCCCCACTCGTGCCATTAAATCCCTGCAATTATCCAGAACGCTGCAGCCCGCCTGGTTTTCAACCTTCCCAAGTTCTCTCATGTCACCCCGCACCTCCTCACACTCCATTGGCTTCCAATCGAAGCTCCCATCCACTACAAGACCATGGTGCTTGCATACGGAACAACAAGAGGAATTTCCCTTACCTACAATCAGGCTATGCTCAAACCCTACACCCCAACCCGAGCACTCCGTTCTGACACCTCAGGTCTCTTGGCCCTCCCACCCCTACAGGAAGGCAGCTCCCACTCAGCCCAAGTTCTTCTCTGTCCTGGCACCCCAATGGTAGAATCAGCATCTCCCTGAAGCTAGGACAGCAGAGTCCCTGCCCATCTTCCAAAAACATCTGAAATAATCCTCCTCCTCACCTCAAGGTTTTTGGTGTCCATTACTGGCCGTTACAGGAAAGCCCCACACAAACCGCCACCATAGATTTTTTAACTAACCTGTTCTTGGCGATCATTTCTTAATTCTCGATTCCATTTGCAGGTGGTTCTATAAAAACAAGAAAACTCAGAAAGATATTAAATCCATGTTTTGTACCCTGCGAGGAGGTTCCTTGCCATTTTAGCTGCCACACATCTAACATTTCCCAGCATTTTTTCAGGAACTAGTCATTTCTATGCGAAGCGTCAACGGCCACGTGTAGAAGTAGATGACAGCGCGTAACAAAGTGCGACCAAAACAAAGATCTACACAGATGGAAGAGGCATATCTCACTCCATACAAAACATGTATGTAGTATCTTTCTGAATTTTCGTTGCCAAGAACAGGTTAGTTGAAAAATCTCTGGCGGCGGCTTCTATGGAGCATTCCTGGAACGCCCTGTAATGGACATTAAAAGTATCATCATTCATAACTATCATCAATATGTGCAAACTACAGTTGTTAGTCACCGAGCGTTTCTCGGCGGCTGCTGTGGAGATATTCGGGGCCGTGGAGAAGATCATAGCGGTGTCAGGAAAAACGAAGGTTACGTACGTAACCACGGTTATGTGAGCTATTGAATCATTCCAATATGGTATCCTTCAATAAGGTATCCCTCCGCGCAGCAGGACACATTCTGAGTAAGGATTTCAGTATTGCTGAGGCTGCGGCGAAACCACTTAAATAGCTGCCGCTGCACTACTTCCCCCTCGTGTCCTTTTTCGAGGTGCCATAGATCACCGACAAAGAGGATTGGAGTGATCCGGTAGCACACATAACCGTGGTTACTGATAAAATCATTTTAATGTTGAAAGATAATGATTAAATAATTCCACTCTGAAACCTTAAAACTGTATGAAATTGATTAGAATCATAAAATTATAATCCGATGATGTGTGTAGTTTTTGCCGGAATTAGGTTAAACAATGTATCTGTATAGTGGAAAAACACAGACTGTCTGAGCAAGGCGTAGCTCAGGATTTGAACTTGTGTGTGTGTGCCGAAGAAAATACATAGAACAGTTCAACTGTGTTTGAACCGACCTGGCAGGAACTCTGAGGAACCTATGAGAGCACAGGGAGTACTTCTCAAGGTTTCCCTAATCTCGGGGGAGTGGAACTGTCGGCTAGGCAGTGATACACAGTGGTGAGAACTATAGAGATAAAACGCACCTACTGATTGTGTGGAAGTATGTGCGTAGGATATCTACTGTTTGTGTGGAAGTATGTGCGTAGGATATCTACTGTTTGTGTGGAAGTATGTGCGTAGGATACCTACTGTTTGTGTGGAAGTATGTGCGTAGGATACCTACTGTTTGTGTGGAAGTATGTGCCTACTGTTTGTGTGGAAGGTGCGTATACCTACTGTTTGTGTGGAAGTATGTGCGTAGGATATCTACTGTTTGTGTGGAAGTATGTGCGTAGGATACCTACTGTTTGTGTGGAAGTATGTGCGTAGGATATCTACTGTTTGTATGGAAGTATGTGCGTAGGATATCTACTGTTTGTGTGGAAGTATGTGTGTAGGATACCTACTGTTTGTGTGGAAGTATGTGCGCATCTATAAAATGGATGTCTTTGTATAATGGACTTCAGAACGTTCTCGTGAATAAACTGTACTATCTTTTTGCATAAGAGTCTTTGACTAATTATTATTAAACCCATGGTCTTACAGATCTCAGGGATTGGTCAAAGCTATTGATTGTCAGTTATTATCATTGGGATTGAAAATTCTTGTGACAGTTACATATGCAACCTTCGTTATGTAGCACTATATTGGATCACTCCAATATGGTATCGGTGAACTATGTAAGGGCCAGACAGAGAACAAAGTCCCATAGAACTGAGCTCAGGGCATTCATAGTTGCTGTGTCCCTCCGTCCCCACTCAGGGAAGGAGGCAACACCCAGCACAGCCGTCCCAACCTTATTGGCGGGGGTAACATTGACTCAATTGTACCTAGAAAAAGTGCTATACGATGCCCAACTGGCCGAGTCGAAAATGTAATTGAGGGGAAACTCCTCAGAGCAGGGCCCACCATGTAGCTACTCCTCTAATAGAATACGCTACTACAACAGAGGTCAGAGGCCGGCTGTCCAGCCAATATACTGCAGTAATAGTGTCCACAATCCAATGTGAGAGTCTTTAGGCTCTGTAGGATCTGTCCCAGAACTCTCTCACTATAGAAAACGAATAGCCAATCAGACTGTCGTATTGCCTGTGTAATGTAAGTGTCCAAGGTTCTGGCCGGGCACAGCACACTCTTGGGGAAAAACACCCATCTCACGAAGGGGCATACATACTCACGAAGGGGCATATATCTCACGAAGGGGCATTTGGAAAGTATTCAGACCCCTTCCCCTTTTCCACATTTTGACATGTTACAGCCTTTCTCTAAAATTGATTAAATCACATTTTTCCTCCTCAATCTACACACAATACCTGATAATGACAATTCGAAAAAACTTTTGTAAATTTCAAAAATAAAACATAAATACCTTATTTACATAAGTATTCACACCCTTTGCTATGAGACTCAAAATTGAGCTCAGGTGTAACTTGTTTCCTATTTTTCATCCTTGAGATGTTTCTACAACTTGATTGGAGTCCACCTGTGGTAAATTCAATGGATTGGACACAGTTGACAGTGCATGTCAGAGGAAAAACCAAGCCGTGAGGTTGAAGGAATTGTCCGTAGAGCTCCATGACGAGTCGAGGCACAGATCTGGGGAAGGGTGGCAAAAACTTTCTGCAGCATTGAACATAGTGGCCTCCATTATTCTTAAATGGAAGAAGTTTGGAACCACCAAGACTCTTCCTAAAGCTGGCCGCCTGGCCAAACTGAGAAAATGGGGGAGAAGGGCCTTGTCAGGGAGGTGACCAAGAAGCCAATGGTCACTCTGACAGCGCTCCAGAGTTCCTCTGTGGAGATGGGAAAATCTTCAGGAAGGACAACCATCTCTGCAGCACTCCACCAATCATGCCTTTATGTGGCCAGACGGAAGCCACTCCTCAGTAAAAGGCACACGACAGCCCGCTTGAAGTTTGCAAAAAGGCACCTAAAGGACTCTCAGACCATGAGAAACAAGATTCTCTGGTCTGATGAAACCAAGATTGAACTCTTTGGCCTGAATGCCAAGTGTCACATCTGGAGGAAACCTGGCACCATCCCTACGGTGAAGCATGGTGGTGGCAGCATCATGCTGTGGGCATGTGTTTCAGCGGCAGAGACTGGGAGACTAGTCAGGATCGAGGGGAAGATGAATGAAGCAAAGTACAGAGAGATCCTTGATAAAAACCTGCTCCGGAGTGCTCAGGACCTCAGACTGGGGTGAAGGTTCACCTTCCATCAGGACAATGCCCCTAAGCACACAGCATAGACAATGCAGGAGTTGCTTCGGGGAATGTCCTTGAGTGGCCCAGCCAGAGCCCGGATAAGAACCTGATTGAACATCTCTGGAGAGTCCTGAAAATAGCTGTGCAGTGACGCTCTCCATCCATTACCTGACAGAGCTTGAGAGGATCTGCAGAGAAGAATAGGAGAATCTCCCTAAATACAGGTGTGCCAAGCTTCATACCCAAGATAACTCGAGGATGTAATCGCTGCCAAAGGTGCTTCAGCAAAGTCCTGAATAATGGGTATGAATACGTATGTAAATGTGATATTTCAACATTTTAAACAAACCTGTTTTTGCTTTGTCATTATGGGGGGAGGGGGGACAATTTCATCCATTATAGAATATGGCTGTAACATAACAAAATGTGGAAAAAGTCAAGGGGTCTGAATACTTTGGATGCACCGTACAAGTTTTGCTCAAAGCAGCCAACTAAAGTAATGTAGCTAACGTAAGTTCAATCACAAAGGCTGGTCTGAGTGCATTTCCTGTTTCATTCAGTAGTACAGCACAATTCACAGTTGCATTTCATCATGGGCACAGTGGGAATTTATATCTGTGATGTTTAAATTATGTCTTACCCCCAGAGCGAGAAAGTACATCACTTCCAGCAGATCTCCATGCTGAGGGCGGCGTTGACCATGCACTGCTTCTCGTGGGGTGAGCCTGATGTTCCGCATATCATGTCTATGTGTTTAACATGGGGGAAAGGGGACACAGTCAAAATTGATGCATCTACAAATTCACTGTTTTACACAATATTGTATCATATTTGCTGAGTTACTGACCTGTCTGTCTACAGGCTTGTCCTGCTGTAGTCTCCACAACCGGATCACACTGGCACGGGATGTCCATGCACTGGATGGACTGAGGGATGCACTCCTGTTGGACTGGAAAACAAAGAGACATGGTCAGTGGTGGGTATTTTTCAATGCTGTATCACCATATTTATCTGGACAGAAAACAAATTGTTTCTCATACTCAACACCCAACACTCAATCCTCATGCCTTATTGTTTGTTCTTGTTTCCCAATCAACAGTCTGGATCTTCATCTTCTGCCATGGTGGATGAGCTACCTTTTCTGGTAAATACAGGGGCTTTTCTCATTCCCACCGGAAAAGGGCAGCTACAAACCCAAGTGTTGTCACTGGGTTTCCAGTCCATCCCACCTGAAAGACAACAAAAGTTACTTTTACTAGCTAGCTAAATTGATTACTGAAATGATATCTACATTAAAATACCATAACCCACAGACTTGACTATAGTAACAGTAAAATAGACTGGGCTTTGGTCTATCTGCACATCTAAAATCATACTATGTGGATGGGTTATTTCTGCTGAGATGAAGGAATTATCTGGAATGATCAACTAGATGATCAGGACAGTCTAGGTTACTATTTGCCAGAAGAGGTGAAGTATTGCAATGAGCTATACAACTACTTCTGATTCTAATTCTCAAGAGGAAAGTTAAAACCATCAGCCATAAGGTCACTGAAGAGGACCAACAGTGATAGGGGGATTGTCTGAAAGGTACTGACATGCAGGGATAATAACATAAGGATTTTGGGCACTGGCCAGCAGACCAAGATTTCTACATTCAGGTCCTACATCTGTGGCATGCAATGTTTATAAAGAAACATTTTCAATAAAGAGGTCACAACATTCATTATGCTATTATATGCTAGTTTTTTAAAAGTTTTTTTTATACTTGTAAGGAGGGTAATGTGCATTGTACATGTAACTACAGTCGGTGGTTATCTATACTGAAAAAAAATCTAAACGCAACATGTAAAGTGTTGGTCCCATGTTTCATGAGCTGAAATTAAAGATCCTTGAAAAGGTTATTTCCCTCAAATGTTGTGCACAAATTTGTTTACACCTTGTGTTGGAGAAAATAAAAGGCCACTAAAATGTGCAGTTTGTCACACAACGCCACAGATGTCTCAAGTTGAGAGAGCCTGCAATTGGCATGTTGAATACAGGAATGTCCACCAGAGCTGTTGCCAGATAATTCAATGTTAATTTCTCTACCATAAGCCGACTCTAACGTCTTTAGAAAATTTGGCAGTACATCCAACCAGCCTCACAATCGCAGAACATGTGAAATCACACCAGCCAAGGACATCCACATCCAGCTGCTTCACCTGTGGGATCATCTGAGACCTGCCACCTGGACAGCTGATGAACTTGAGTATTTCTATTTGTAATAAAGCCCTTTTGTGGGGAAAAACTCATTCTGATTCGCTGGGCCTGGTGATGCCAAGAGTGTGCAAAGCTGTCATCAAGGCAAAGGGTGGCTACTTTGAATAATCTCAAATATATTTTGATTTGTTTAAAACGTTTTTGGTTACTACATGATTCCATGTGTTATTATATAGTTTTGATGTCTTCACTATTATTCTACAATGTAGAAAATAAGAAAAAATAAAAACCCTTGAATGATCCACATCGATGGAACAATAGTGGAGAGGGTAGCAAGTTTTAAGTTCCTCGGCATACACATCACAGACAAACTGAATTGGTCCACTCACACAGACAGCATCGTGAAGAAGGCGCAGCAGCGCCTCTTCAACCTCAGGAGGCTGAAGAAATTTGGCTTGTCACCAAAAGCACTCACAAACTTCTACAGATGCACAATCGAGAGCATCCTGGCGGGCTGTATCACCGCCTGGTACGGCAACTGCTCCGCCCTCAACCGTAAGGCTCTCCAGAGGGTAGTGAGGTCTGCACAACGCATCACCGGGGCAAACTACCTGCCCTCCAGGACACATACACCACCCGATGTTACAGGAAGGCCATAAAGATCATCAAGGACATCAACCACCCGAGCCACTGCCTGTTCACCCCGCTATCATCCAGAAGGCGAGGTCAGTACAGGTGCATCAAAGCTGGGACCGAGAGACTGAAAAACAGCTTCTATCTCAAGGCCATCAGACTGTTAAACAGCCACCACTAACATTGAGTGGCTGCTGCCAACACACTGACACTGACTCAACTCCAGCCACTTTAATAATGGGAATTGATGGGAAATGATGTAAATATATCACTAGCCACTTTAAACAATGCTACCTTATATAATGTTACTTACCCTACATTATTCATCTCATATGCATACGTATATACTGTACTCTATATCATCGACTGCATCCTTATGTAATACATGTATCACTAGCCACTTTAACTATGCCACTTTGTTTACATACTCATCTCATATGTATATACTGTACTCGATACCATCTACTGTATCTTGCCTATGCTGCTCTGTACCATCACTCATTCATATATCCTTATGTACATATTCTTTATCCCCTTACACTGTGTATAAGACAGTTTTGGAATTGTTAGTTATATTACTTGTTGGTTATTACTGCATTGTCGGAACTAGAAGCACAAGCATTTCGCTACACTCGCATTAACATCTGCTAACCATGTGTATGTGACAAATAAAATTTGATTTGATGAGTAGATGTGTCCAAACTTTTGACTTGTAAATTCACCTGTATTTACTCCACAAAAATGAAACAGTAATTAGCTACTAATGTGGCTTTCATAAAGAACTACAATTCACTATGGGACAAATGAATGGTGGAAAGGCGATTGGAACCATTTCCCTGTTTGACCACTAGATTTGATGGGTATTATGATACCTCCACTGTGGGGCTCTATTGCGACTTTAATTAGAAGGTACTAACAGACAAGGCAAAGGCATGAATAAAACGGCGTCTTGGGACCCACATTGAAACTGAGGGCAAAACTCTGCTTTGTCCAGGTAATGGGCTGGATCCAATAACTGGTTTTCCATGAAATGCTCCAAAACAGCAGGTGGCGCTAATGTAATGCAGTATTTTTTTCTGCCGACCAGCTTTTGTGAAAGGAGAACACTATCAATTTTTTATATTTTTTATTTAGAAATTGTTGTTCAAAGGGCGCTAAGCAGATTCTTATAGAAAGGTTTCAACCAATATTTATTTGATAAAACGAACAGCTACACTTTCATAACCATTTCCAATATGTCGAAACTACAGTTGTTGAATGTGTTCGTTACCGAGCGTTTGTCGACAGCTGCTGTGGAGATATTCGTGGTCGTAGAGAAGATTATTACGGAGTATCAGGAAGAAATCTGCCGTTCAGTAAAGGAGAACGAGCGTCTACGGAGGCTGTTGGACATGGCTACCAAACCAGAGAGAACCTCACACATAGCAGGTTTGTAGTGAAATACAGTTGTACGAGATTTGATTTGTAGACCAATAGATTAGATTAATGTGGCACATTGTGATATGCCAAAGGGGAGGTGAAGGGTGTTGCTTCATCCCAATATGGCGACTGGATTAAGGGCGAGTATAATGAAGTGGGTACGTCAAAAGCGCTCTGTGTTTTTTCTTTTTCTTCGGGTTCTTACCATGCTGCTCAACTACTTTACATGCAGCTACTGTACCGCAAGAGTTTGGATGTCTGTTTTCAAGCTAGAGGACGAGTCTGAGCATTGGTGGAAAAAGTACTAAATTGTCATACATGAGTAAAAGTAAATATACCATAATAGAAAATGACTCAGATAAAAGTGAAAATCCTAGTAAAATATAGTACTACTTGAGTAAAAGTATTTGGTTTTAAATATAGTAAACACTAGAACCGCTGGGCCTCGAAGGATCCCCCTTTATGCAAATGAGCAGTCATTCTGACTGCAAAATTCTAACAGTGTAATTAATACATTTCATATGCTATCACTGAAATAATCATTTGATTGTGTTCATGATGGTCTTTGGTAACATTGGAAAATATTTGTTCCCTGATTCCAAGTAACAAAATAGCATTTTCATTAGTTGATGTAGGCTATATGTAAAAACACAAATTCCACTGTTAAATCAATTTTATTTGTGGAGTGCCTTTGTTACAACTATGAAACAGAAACTATATAATATGCGTTGGAACATGGTAACAGCTTCTTTTTATAAGTACTTTTGTTTTTACAAAATACTAGGGCTGAGTGATATGGACAAAATATCATATCACATTATTTTTCTAAATGTTGACAGTATTTGACAGTACTTTATGTTTTTGAATAATAAAAGTTAGACATTTGCTTTATGAGTAGTGCTTGACCCTGGGGTGGCAACACATCCATTCTAACTTATTTCAATGGATCTTACTCATTCTAATTGTTTTCTACTGTTCAATTAAACTTCAACTCAAAATAATTTCCTGCACTCATTTGAGATTATTTCCACACTGTCACGTAGGGCTGCACGATATGGGCAAAAAAAAGTGAGGTAGCCTAGTGGTTCGAGCGTTGGACTAGTAACAAAGGTTGCAAGATTGAATCCCAGAGCTGACAAGGTAAAAAAAAATCTGTCGTTCTGCCCCTGAACAAGGCAGTTAACCCACTGTTCCTAGGCCGTCATTGAAAATAAGAATTTGTTCTTAACTGACTAGCCTAGTTTAATAAAGGTAAAATACATTTTAAAATTAACTTGCGATTTAGATCAACACTTGGGTGAACTGTTGGAATCATGGAAAAAATGATTATTCTAATTATATAGCTAGAAGATAATAGTGGACACTTTGAATACAGTGTTGTTTGACAGGACACAAACAAAAATACCAGGGAGGAGTTAGTGTCAGGGTAGGAACCAAAGTGATGGTCAGTGTTTCTTTGGGTACCCTATAATCTCTCTCTTAGCTACTTCATGTAGCTAACATATTTAAGCTTTGCCTATTCCTCATTGATTTAGAAGATACTGTTGCACAAACAACATGCTGTTTTAGGCCTACACCATCACTGGTATCAGGTTGTATAGCTAGCTAAGTTTGCTCCGACTCAGTACATTTATTAGCTAGCTAGCCAGATAACTAGCAATTAGCAGTTAACACAACTTAGCCACAACTTGCTAAGAAAAGACAAACTAGCAGTTTGTAGATGTTGTAGATTAAGAAGCAAAGTGGAAACAGCATCGTAGTTATCAACATTGTTGCATGTGCTGCATTGAACATGCAGACTGAATGCAAGTGTCCCGTGGTCGAGCAACAACAAATGCACTCGAGTGACAGGGGGTGGGGTAGGGCTAGGTCTGTGTGGAAAGTGGCATGAGAGAGCAGTGACTGAAGTAGGGGAGTAAACTATAAAAGTGGACATTACATACAGCGTATCACATTTAACAAACCAAACAGAAGGTGAAGTAAAAACCCAAACCGGTCCGTGCATCAATACCGGTATATAGTAATATACGGTATACCGCCCAGCCCTACGACTGTCCAGTAAACAACTAACCAAAATCTAAAACTGACCATTATCTTAACCCTAACCTAATTTTAACTCATTCTGAAATTAAATATACACTGCTCAAAAAAATAAAGGGCACACTAAAATAACACATCCTAGATCTGAATGAATGAAATATTTTTATTAAATACTTTTCTTTACATAGTTGAATGTGCTGACAACAAAATCACGCAAAATTTGATTTCCATTGATAATTTTATCAACCCATGGAGGTCTGGATTTGGAGTCACACTCAAAATTAAAGTGGAAAACCACACTACAGGCTGATCCAACTTTGATGTAATGTCCTTAAAACAAGTCAAAATGAGGCTCAGTAGTGTGTGTGGCCTC
This sequence comes from Oncorhynchus tshawytscha, assembly GCF_018296145.1. Classification (NCBI taxonomy): domain Eukaryota; kingdom Metazoa; phylum Chordata; class Actinopteri; order Salmoniformes; family Salmonidae; genus Oncorhynchus; species Oncorhynchus tshawytscha. The sequence continues at coordinate 49,997 of NW_024609635.1, read as the reverse complement.
CACGTGCCTGTATGACCTCCCTACAACGCCTGGGCATGCTCCTGATGAGGTGGCAGATGGTCTCCTGAGGGATCTCCTCCCAGACCTGGACTAAAGCATCCGCCAACTCCTGGACAGTCTGTGGTGCAACGTGGCGTTGGTGGATGGAGCGAGACATGATGTCCCAGATGTTCTCAATTGGATTCAGGTCTGGGGAACGGGCGGGCCAGTCCATAGCATCAATGCCTTCCTCTTGCAGGAACTGCTGACACACTCCAGCCACATGAGGTCTAGCATTGTCTTGCATTAGGAGGAACCCAGGGCCAACCGCACCAGCATATGGTCTCACAAGGGGTCTGAGGATCTCATCTCGGTACCTAATGGCAGTCAGGCTACCTCTGGTGAGCACATGGAGGGCTGTGCGGCCCCCCAAAGAAATGCCACCCCACACCATGACTGACCCACTGCCAAACCGGTCATGCTGGAGGATGTTGCAGGCAGCAGAACGTTCTCCATGGCGTCTCCAGACTCTGTCACGTCTGTCACATGTGCTCAGTGTGAACCTGCTTTCATCTGTGAAGAACACAGGGCGCCAGTGGCGAATTTGCCAATCTTTGTGTTCTCTGGCAAATGCCAAACGTCCTGCATGGTGTTGGGCTGTAAGCACAACCCCCACCTGTGGACGTCGGGCCCTCATACCACCCTCATGGAGTCTGTTTCTGACCGTTTGAGCAGACACATGCACATTTGTGGCCTGCTGGAGGTCATTTTGCAGGGCTCTGGCAGTGCTCCTCCTGCTCCTCCTTGCACAAAGGCGGAGGTAGCAGTCCTGCTGCCGGGTTGTTGCCCTCCTACGGCCTCCTCCACGTCTCCTGATGTACTGGTCTGTCTCCTGGTAGCGCCTCCATGCTCTGGACACTACGCTGACAGACACAGCAAACCTTCTTGCCACAGCTCGCATTGATGTGCCATCCTGGATGAGCTGAACCACCTGAGCCACTTGTGTGGGTTGTAGACTCCGTCTCATGCTACCACTAGAGTGAAAGCACCGCCAGCATTCAAAAGTGACCAAAACATCAGCCAGGAAGCATAGGAACTGAGAAGTGGTCTGTAGTCACCACCTGCAGAACCACTCCTTTATTGGGGGTGTCTTGCTAATTGCCTATAATTTCCACCTGTTGTCTATTCCATTTGCACAACAGCATGTGGAATTTATTGTCAATCAGTGTTGCTTCCTAAGTGGACAGTTTGATTTCACAGAAGTGTGATTGACTTGGAGTTACATTGTGTTGTTTAAGTGTTCCCTTTATTTTTTTGAGCAGTGTATTTTTGTAGGTCAGGAGTGTCAGTATAGCCTTTTCTGTGCTGTAGTGTAGACTAGTCAACAAAATAGTTTTATTTTTGAGGTCAGAGAGGTCTTCCAAACAAAATTACAGGTATTGTATTAAGAAGTCAATATTGATTGACTATATTTTTTTCCCCTCCAGGCTTCCAGCTACTGACTCCTGTCGTTCCCCCTGAGCAGCAGGAGTGGAGCCTCAGTCTAGAGCAGGAAGACCCAGAACCCACACATATTAAAGAGGAACAACAGGAACACAGACTCAGTCAGGAGGACCCACCTCAGCCCTCACATCATTACCAAAACCAAACTGTGGATGATGGAGAGATGAGTGCTCTACCGATCATCATAACTGAGGAGATCAAAACAGATCCTGATGGAGAGGACTACAGAGTACCACAACCAACCAGTGATCAGCCCCTTTCAGTTCATCCAGACTGCTCTGCTGCAGTGGAGAGGCCATATCAGTGTAAACAATGTGGCAACAGCTTCACACGTAAGGGACACTTGACCATTCATTCAAGGACACACACGGGAGAGAACCCCTATCAGTGCAAACAATGTGGCAAAAGGTTTAACCAGAAGAGCAACTTGACCATCCATACAAGGGTACACACAGGAGAGAATCCCTATCAGTGCAAACAATGTGGCAAAATGTTTAACCAGAAGGGACACTTGACCGTTCATTCAAGGATACATACAGGGGAGAGACCATATCAGTGTAAAGACTGTGACAAAGCCTTCAACCAGAAGATAGAATTGACATTGCATATGAGAGCTCATACAGGAGAGAGACCATATATCTGTCCTGTATGCAAGAAAGGTTACATCGCATTAAGCTATTTAAGACTTCATCAGCGTGTTCACACAGGGGAGAAACCTTACCAGTGCAAATAATGTGGCAAATGCTTTGGTTATAAAGGAAGCTTGAAGTCTCATATGAGCACTCACACAAAAACTTCAGCCTGAAGTGAGAACAACAAATGATTACTCACTTGAATTTCTTGTTACATCCAACTTGTAAATAATGATTATATTTCCTGCCACTTGACAACAAAACAAATGTAGTTGTGTGTTAAAGGTTTTGTTTTTTCAATTTATGTTTTCAGGTTGAACTTTAGGATGTATAGCACGTTGGAGGCAGCGATTTGTGTCACCTCGTTAATCAGTATGTGTTACACCTGTGCTGGCCCTTGTGCTATTTAAGAGTGGCTGGCCCAGTGCTTCAGTTGCCTTGAAATGTGGACGTTCGGTCAACACCTTTTTAGTTGGCTCTCCCTATTCCATTTATAGAAAAATGTTCATTTGTCTGATCTTCCCTGTATTTGTTTTGCTCAACTTTTTGGTTTGTTTCCTGTCTTTTAAGTTTGGTGTGGGTTTTTCTTGTGTTGGCCTCTTCTTGGGCAAATTTAGTGGGTGCTCGTGGTGGTTGCCATTTACATTCCAGTTGTTGTGACTAGTCAACTTTCAGTGGATACCCCAACGAGTGTCTTTCAGAACCCCTCGTAAAACCCTGCCTGTTTCGTTTTGGTTGTCAGTGACTTTTTGTTACTTCCCCCTTCTGTTTGAGCAACATTATGTGGTTTTGTAGCTGAGGAAAGTAACAATGTGCGTGTGGAGTGTAAAGCATCACTCTATCCAATTTGTAAGCTCATTTTGGTGCTCACTTTTTTTGGATGCCTATTTGCCGTTATAATGAGGGAATTTGATTATGCTGGCCCGGGTGGGCAGAGTTTGCACCAGGTGAAAATTGATTTGCATCAGTTTGAGACTATGCTGCCTCACAGGTGTGATCCAATCACATGACAGGTCATAGCCAGGTGCACCGCTGTTCAGCCTAATCAAACTCCCTCACCACTGTATCTAGCACAGAGCACACATTTGGATTTCTCAACGAGTTCTTATTCAATTGTTTAACAATAACATACAGGATATTTGGGCCACTATCTTCTATCTGTACTGATGTTAGAATATTGAAGTAGCCTATTACGTATTTGACAATCTATATAATGCAGCAAATAATTTGTTGTAATAAAGTACTTTAAAAAAAATGGATGTCATTCATACTGGAGGATGTATTAAACCTGCCTATCAGCTCTATTTCCTGCCTCCTACCCCAACCCTATCCTGACCCATTAGGCTGATTGGAATGTATCTGGGCCTGTCTTCATGAAGCATCTTGGATGAGTGCTAATCTAGGATCAGATCACTCCTGTCCGTTCATTATAATTGAAAAAGCTAAACTTGTCCAAGATCAGCACTCCTACTTTGAGAACACAACCCCTGACCCTGTGTTACTGTTTAGGATCAACATTTACCTCCTCCCAGTTGGTGCACCAAAGACATTACAGTATGAAGATGGGTAGAAACTGCTTCTCCAATAGAAATCCCGATCACACTTGTAGGCGATGCAATGGCGACATTGTGAATGCGCAGAAACGTCATTGGGTCTTACGGTCGCCCCGCCCCGAACTGCACATGTGCAAATCAAAGGCACTCTTTTGAAATAAAGTTGTTTTTGACAAATGAAAACGTGTCACTTTATTACTTTCACAAGGTTGGAGTAATAGCATTTTCAATTACTTATTACAATGACTCAAATCTAGTTTGTGCCTTTTAGATTTAGAGAAAATGAAAAACAGAAAATGCTCTACAGGAATGATGGAGTCCATCTGAATCATCTTGGCTCCTGGACTCTGTCCACACATTTCAAGGATGCGTTGAGACAATGACTTATCGATGATCCAAGCACAGCTCAGTTAAGCCCTACCATTTTGTCGCTGAGTTGTCATAATGCTGCAGAAAATGTACATTATCCCAATGGTGTTTGCAGACACAATGTAAGTAACCTAATTGATGTCCCCCTAACTGCCCTGAATGCCTCTGTTGATCCTACAGTTATTGTATGCAGTAATCATGTGCCTATGAACAAGAGTTCTACTGCTAGCACTGAGGCGGTGTGCCCTAGTAGGAAGTCCACTCAGCTCAAACATAATGAGCCCACATTAACATCTGTAACCTAAGAAACATGGTTCATGAAATCAATAACTTGCTAGTAACAGATGGAATTCATATAACCTGAAACTCACTGAAATAAAACATTTGATGATACAGTGGTAGAAATACATGGTTATAACATTTACAGAAAAGACAAAATGCCAATGGTGGAGGTGTTGCTGTTTATATTCTGAACCACATTTCTTTAAAGCTTAGAGAGGATCTCACGTTAAATACTGTTGAAGTAATATGGCTACAGGTTCATCTGCTTAACCTAAAGCCCATTCTTGTGGGAAGCTGCTATAGACCACCAAGTGCTAATAGTATCTGGATAATGTGTGTGAAATGCTTGATAATGTATGATATCAACAGAGAGGTATATTTTCTGGGTGATTTAAATATTGACTGGCTTTCATTAAGTTGCCCACTCAAGAAAAAGCTTCAAACTGTAACCAGTGCTTGCAGCCTGGTTCAGATTATCAGTCAACCTACCAGAGTAGTTACAAACAGCACAGGAATGAAATCGTCAACATATATTGGTCACATCTTTACTAAAGCTGTAGAAATTTGCTTTAAAGCAGTATTGAAATCCATTGGATGTAGTGATCACAATAAAGTAGCCATATCTAGGAAAATCAACATTTCAAAGGCTGTGCCTAGTAGTGTATAAGAGGTCATACAATGTCTAGTGATTCTTATGTTGATGATGTAAATAATATTTCCTGGTCTGTGGTGTGTAATGAGGAGCAACCAGATGCTCCACTTGACACATTTATAAAATTGCTTATTCCAGTTACTAATAAGCATGCCCGCATTAAGACAATGACTGTAAACACTTAAATGCCTCGAGTTTGAGTGAAGAATTTAAAAATTGTAGGGTTGAGAGCGATGAGGCAAAAGTAATGGCAAATAAATCTGGCTGCACAACCGATTGGCAAACATACTGCAAATTGAGAAATCATATTACTGAACGGAATTTAAACAAGAAACCATACTAAGAAACACAGACAAAAGTATATAAAGAATAATAGTAAAAAGCTTTGGAGCACCTTAAATTACATTTTGGACAAAAAGGTCAACTTGGCTCCATCATTCATTAAAACAGATGGCTCATTCGTCACAAAACCCACTGAAATTGCCAATTACTTTAATGATTTTGTCAATAGCAAGATTAGCAAACTTTGGCATGACATGCCAGCAAAAAACGCTGACACTACACATCCAATTATAACTCGTAAAATTATGAAATGTAAGCATTGTCATGTTGAGTTTGGAAGAGGTGAAAACATTATTGTTGTCTATCAACAATGACAAGCCACCAGGGTCTGACAACTTGGATGGAAAATTACTGAGGATAAAAGTGGATGATACTGCAACTCCTATTTGCCATATCTTCAATCTAAGCCTACTAGAAAGTGTGTGCCCTCAGGCCTGGAGGAAAACAAAAGTAATTCCACTACCAAAGAACAGTAAGCACCCTTTACTGGCTCAAATAGCTGACCAATCAGCCTGTTACCAACCCTTAGTGGGTGTTGTTTTGTTAGACTTCAGTGCGGCTTTTGGCATTATCGATCAAAGTCTGCTTTTGGAAAAACGTATGTGTTATGGCTAGGGCTGTCACTGTGACCGTATTACCTCCACACCAGCGGTCAAGAGTCATGAAGGCAGTCAAATTCCATGTGACCGTTTAGTCACGGTAATTAGGCTTCTCCAAGCTCTGATGCTGCTGATGGTCATTAGTAGTCTACCAAACTTACTAACTGCCTGATACTCAACACTCTATTGTCTCTCTAATCACTGACACCAATGCAAATGTATTCGAAAATATAATCAAACCCTTCTTGAGAGCCCATGAGCTCATGTTGTGCAACATTTCAATAGGTTATGCAATTGCGTGAGAAAACAGAATGATGGCCTCTACTGAAAAAAGGAGGATCAAATTTCTGATAATGGTCTATTATAAATCTAAATAAATTTCACACATATTATTTAGTATAATATATTATGTAAAGACAAGATTGAATCAAGAATAGTCTGATGGGTGACAATATTAGCCTATCACTTGTGAATTATATTGATGCCCAGCATAAGAAACAATGCCTTTTTTTGCAACTTTTTCGAATCATAGTCTCACACCTCATGTAGCCTAGCCCATAGGCCTATATGATTTAATAAGGTTTGTATCACAACTAAAGTGGCCAAATAACTTCTTAAAATTAAGCACATTAATCCGCTTTACAAAGGGTGTAGCGGCTAACTGGCATACATAAACAGCATGTGAGTTTCAAGTTTGGGGAAGATCATTTTCACCATAAAAATGCACCTTTATAATAAAAGCATTACATGCATAACTGCATTTGCGGTTAGTTTTCATAATAGTGTTTTCCGCTAATTGATCATTTGCACTTATAGCCTACTAGCATGTGTGCATTGCTGTGCGTATAATGTGAAGAAATAGCCTTAGAGTTTATGCAAATGGTTGTATTAATTTGGGATCTATCGCATCCCACAACTGTCCCAGACTATGTTTGGAATATTTATTTCTCGCACAGAATAGAATAGGTCGAACTTTGTACTTTGGGGGATAGTAGATTGACATAAGCTAGTGCTTTTGCTGTTCGTTAGGTCTACTCATCTTGTTGGCTGATGTAAAGTAAATGTGGACAGTTCTTCCAATATCTTCAATATGCACCTCAGAATTGGATAAGGACGGTGCAGTTGCGTCCCTGATGTGTCTGTCTTGTGGCCTGTGAGAAAGACCCGATCACGTGATGGAGTGTGCAGCACTCAGCGAGAAGTTAGAAACTTAAATTAGGCGAACTGACCCTAGCCCCCCGACACATAAACTACTGCAGCATAAATACTGGAGGCTGAGACAGGAGGGATCAGGAGACACTGTGGACCCATCCGATGATACCCCCGGACAGGGCCAAACAGGAAGGATATAACCCCACCCACTTTGCCACAGCACAGCCCCCACACCACTAGAGGGATATCTTCAACCACCAACTTACCATCCTGGCACAAGGCCGAGTATAGCCCACAAAGATCTCCGCCACGGCACAACCCAAGGGGGCTGCCAACCCAGACAGGAAGACCATGTCAGTGACTCAACCCACTCAAGTGACGCACCCCTCCTAGGGACGGCATGAAAGAGCACCAGTAAGCCAGTGACTCAGCCCCTGTAATAGGGTTAGATTCAGAGAATCCCAGTGAAAAGAGGGGAACCGGCCAGGCAGAGACAACAAGGGCGGTTCGTTGCTCCAGAGCCTTTCCGTTCACCTTCACACTCCTGGGCCAGACTACACTCAATCATACGACCCACTGAAGAGATGAGTCTTCAGTAAAGACGTAAAGGTTGAGACCGAGTCTGCGTCTCTCACATGGGAAGGCAGACCATTCCAAAACAAGCAAGCATAGTGTAGAGAGTCACTGTACCATCTAAACAGCTGTTGTATTTGGCGCATGAAATATATTTTCCATAACCAAAAACATTGTAATTTCAGCTATTTGAAGCTGTTGTACAAAACTGAAAGTAAAATATTTGCTTTCTATGAGAATGACAGATCTATAACTAACATTTCTAAGTGAATTTGGTCGTGTCGCCCGAAAAGTTAGATATCAAATCAAATGTTATTTGTCACATGCGCCAAATACAAAAGCTGTAGACCTTACCATGAAATGCTTACCTACAAGCCCTTAACCAACAATGCAGTTCAAGAAATAGAGTCAAGAAAATATTTACTAAATAAACTGAAGTTTAAAAAATCGAATCAAATCAAAAAGTATCAAGAAATGTACATAACAATAACGAGGCTACATGTACCTCCGCAATCAATGTGCGGAGGTACAGGTTAGGGGAGGGGGGGGGGGCATTTGGTGGCCATTTGATTAGCTGTTCTTATGGCTTGGGGGTAGAAGCTGTTCAGGAGCCTTTTGGTCCTGGACTTGGCGCAGAGAGAACAGTCTATGACTTGGGTGACTGGAGTCTTTGACCATTTTTTGGGCCTTCCTCTGACAAAAAGTTACATATTGCAGCTTTTTATTTGACCTTTATTTAACTAGGTAAGTCAGTTAAGAACAAATTCTTATTTACAATGACGGCCTACCCCTTCCAACACTGGGCCAATTGTGGACTCCCAATCACGGCCGGTTGTGATACAGCCTGGAATCGAACCAGGGTCTGTAGTGACGCCTCTAGCACTGAGATGCAGTGCCTTAGACCGCTGTGCCACTCAGGAGCCCAGGTACTTTAATTAGAAGATACTAAAAGACAAAGCAAAGGCATTAAAAAAGTGGTGTTTTGTCTGGTTGGGACCCATATTGAAACTGAGGGCAAAACATGGTCCAAGGTAATGTGGCTCAAAGATCTCGTACCTTAACATCAAATATTTGGGAATATACTGACTGACAACAATGGTTTTCCATGAAATGCTCCAATACGGCAGGTGGTGTTATTGTAATGAAGTCTTTTTTTCACCGACCAACTTTAGTGAAACGACAACAAGGTCGCTATCAACCGGTACACAGAATCAGAGAGAGAGAGGTTTCAACCAACATCTCTTTAATAAAACGAACAGCTTGACTTTTATAACCATTGCCAATATGTCCAAACTACAGTTGTTGAATGTGTTCGTCACCGAGCGTTTGTCAGCAGCTGCTGTGTAGATATTCGTGGTCGTGGAGAAGATTATAGCAGTGTATCAGGAAGAAATATGCGGTTCAGCAGAGGAGATGTCAATTCTAGTCTTTGACCATTTTTTGGGCCTTCCTCTGACAAAAAGTTACATATTGCAGCTTTTTATTTGACCTTTATTTAACTAGGTAAGTCAGTTAAGAACAAATTCTTATTTACAATGACGGCCTACCCCTTCCAACACTGGGCCAATTGTGGACTCCCAATCACGGCCGGTTGTGATACAGCCTGGAATCGAACCAGGGTCTGTAGTGACGCCTCTAGCACTGAGATGCAGTGCCTTAGACCGCTGTGCCACTCAGGAGCCCAGGTGCTTTAATTAGAAGATACTAAAAGACAAAGCAAAGGCATTAAAAAAGTGGTGTTTTGTCTGGTTGGGACCCATATTGAAACTGAGGGCAAAACATGGTCCAAGGTAATGTGGCTCAAAGATCTCGTACCTTAACATAAAATATTTGGGAATATACTGACTGACAACAATGGTTTTCCATGAAATGCTCCAATACGGCAGGTGGTGTTATTGTAATGAAGTCTTTTTTTCACCGACCAACTTTAGTGAAACGACAACAAGGTCGCTATCAACCGGTACACAGAATCAGAGAGAGAGAGGTTTCAACCAACATCTCTTTAATAAAACGAACAGCTTGACTTTTATAACCATTGCCAATATGTCCAAACTACAGTTGTTGAATGTGTTCGTCACCGAGCGTTTGTCAGCAGCTGCTGTGTAGATATTCGTGGTCGTGGAGAAGATTATAGCAGTGTATCAGGAAGAAATATGCGGTTCAGCAGAGGAGATCGAGCGTCTACGGAGGCTGTTGGACATGGTTAGCAAACCAGAAATAACGTTACACAGAGCAGGTTTGTAGCGAAATGCAGTGGTAACGAGATTTGACATGTAGACTAGTTAATAGACTAGATGCATGTGGCACGTTGTGTTATGCCGAAGGGTACATGCATTGTGCCCAAATTGATGACGTATGTCGAGTGGAGACGAATGGATTCGGTTCAGTCAGTCGTCCTGGTGAGACTAGTTTATGATGGCTAGTTGTCAACGACCCCATTTATTTCGATGGGCAAGGGAGAAATGACTTGTATTATTGGTCACCATTCTAGACATCACCGTGACCTGCCAATTAGCTAACGTAACGAATTAAAAACTCGATCCATTGGAATACTGCGTTACAAATGCTTATTTCAAAGAGCGCTCCGTAAGCCAAGTATCAGTGGTTGAAAACTAGGTGTGTTGCACTGGAACACATTTTAATATGAAAAAGAAGCCATACATTGGGTCCGCCATGGTTCAGTGTAGCCTAGTAACGCTAATATATGGAATATACAGTGCATTCGGGAAGTATTCAAACCCCTTCCACATTTTGTTACATTACAGCCTTATTCTAAAACGGACACAATTTAATTTTACCCTCATCAATCTACAGACAATACCCCATAATGACACAGCGAAAACAGGTTATACATTTAACACTTACATAAGTATTCAGACCCTTTGGTATTAGACTCAATTGAGCTCAGGTGCATCCTGTTTTTATTGATTATCCTTGAGCTGTTTCAACAACTTGATTGGAGTCCACCTGTGGTACATTCAATTGATTGGACATGATTTGGAAAGGCACACACCGGTCTATATAAGGTCCCACAGTTGACAGTGTATGTCAGAGCAAAAACCAAGCCATGAGGTCGAAGGAATTGTCCGTAGAGCTCCGAGACAGGATTGTGTCGAAGCACAGATCTGGGGAAGGATACCAAAACATTTCTGCAGCATTGAAGGTCCCCTAGAACACAGTGGCCTCCATCATTCTTAAATGGAAGAGGTTTGGAACCACCAAGTCTCTTCCTAGCCACCTGGCTAAACTGAGCAATCAGGGGAGAAGAGCTTTGGTCAGGGAGGTGACCAAGAACCCGATGGTCACTCTGACAGAGCTCCAGAGTTCCTCTGTGGAGATGGGAGAACCTTCCAGAAGGACAACTATTCTCTGCAGCACTCCACCAAATCAGGGCTTTATAGTAGAGTGGCCAGACGGAAGCCAGTCCTCAGTAAAAGGCACATGACAGTCCACTTGGAGTTTGCCAAAAGGCACCTAAAGTATTCTCTTTGGCCTGAATGCCAAGCGTCACATCTGGACCTGGCACCATCTCTACGGTGAGGCATGGTGGTGGCAGCATCATGCTGTGGGGATGTTTTTTCAGCGACAGGTACTGGGAGACTAGTCAGAATCGAGGGAAAGATGAACGGAGCAAAGTACAGAGAGATCCTTGATGAAAACCTGCTCCAGACCGCTCATGACCTCAGACTGGGGGCGAAGGTTCACCTTCCAACAGGACAACAACCCTAAGCACACAGCCAAGACAACGCAGGAGTGCCTTTGGGACAAGTCTCTGAATGTCCTTGAGTGGTCCGGCCAGAGCCCGGACTTGAACCCGATTTGAAAGTCTCTGGAGAGACCTGAGAATAGCTGTGCAGTGACACTCCCCATCCAACCTGACAGATCTTGAAAGGATCTGCAGAGAAGTATGGGAGAAACTCCCCAAATACAGGTGTGAAGCTTCTAGCTTCATACCCAACAAGACTCAAGGCTGTATTCGCTGCCAAAAGCACCTCAACAAAGTACTGAGTAATGGGTCTGAATACTTATGTAAATGTCATATTTCCTTTTTTTTGGTCATTGTGAGCTATTGTGTGTAGATTGATGAGGGGGAAAAAACAATTGAATCCATCTTAGAATAAGGCTGTAACGTAACAATGTGGAAAAAGTCAAGGGGTCTGAATACTTTCTGAATGCACTGCACTGTACCAACATTTACTACCTGAATTATTGGGATCATCTGGTTACCACCAGTGTTTGGAATACATTGAGCTCGTTGACAAAAACAGACCATGGGAGCCCTTTTCACACGGGGATGTAATTGTCAAAGGTCCGTGGGTGGGTGGGTCTGTGTAAACTATGAGGTTATATTGGAGAAAGGTTGATAGCAGTGAATGTCATCAAATGATTTACTGTTACAGTATTTCTAAGTAGCAGCCATATCAGACAGGGAAACTAAGAGCATTCAGATGTTTCTGCCTGACTGTGGCACTCTTTACCGGAGTTTGAGTTAAGATTTTCTTGTGATTTTCTTGTAAATGTTCGATTTCACTATTTTGCCAATTTTGACTTTGTGGCAACTAGTTGAATCCCTCTTCCTCTCTGGCTATGCGCACCCATGAACGCAACTCCTGGTTCGCCAACATTGCTTTGTTAAGTCACGTAATGGGGTACCGGCTATAAGGACACTCCTGTCCTGTAAACAAGTAACCAAAATCTAGAACTGACCCGTTACCTTAATCCTGACCATAAACGTAACCTAATTTGAACTAATTCTCAAATTATTATTTTTTTTGTATGTCAGGAGTGTCAGTATAGCCTTTTCTGTGCTGTAGTGTAGACCAGTCAACAAACTAGTTTTATTTTTGAGCACAGAGAGGCGTTCCTAACAAAATGACAGACATTAAGATAAGTCTATATTGATTGAATATATTTTTTCCCCTCCAGACTTCCAGCTACTCACTCCTGCCGTTCCCCCTGAAAATCATTACTGTGAGCAGGAGTGGAACCCCAGTCTGGGGCAGGAGGACCCAGAACCCACACATATTAAAGAGGAACAACAGGAGCTCAGACTCAGTCAGGAGGACCCACCTCAGCCCTCACATCTTTACCAAAACCAAACTGTGGATGACGTAGAGATGAGCGCTCTACCTATCATCATAACAGAGGAGATCAAAACAGATCCTGATGTAGAGGGATACAGAGTACCACAACCAACCAGTGATCAGCCCCTCTCAGTTCATCCAGACTGCTCTGCTGCAGTGGAGAAACTATATCAGTGTAGACAATGTGGCAACAGCTTCACATGTAAGGGACACTTGACCATCCATTCAAGAACACACACAGGAGAGAAATCTTATCTGTGTAAATAATGTGACAAAAGGTTTAACCAGAAAGGTGACTTGGACAGACATACAAGGGTACACACAGGAGAGAATCCCTATCAGTGCAAACAATGTAGCAAAAGGTTTAGCCAGAAGGGACACTTGACAGTCCATTCAAGGATACATACAGGGGAGAGATCATATCAGTGTAAAGACTGTGGCAAAGCCTTCAACCAGAAGATAGAATTGACATTGCATATGAGAGCTCATACAGGAGAGAGACCATATATCTGTCCTGTATGCAGGAAAGGTTACATTGCATTAAGCTATTTAAGATGTTATCAGCATATGCACACCGGGGAGAAACCTTACCAGTGCAAAGAATGTTACAAATGCTTTGGTTATAAACATCGCCTAACATCACATATGAACACTCATACTAAAGGGCATAAATGATATTACTACACTGAGTGCCTGAAATGAATCTGAAATGAAAACAACAAATTAATACTTTGTCATTGGGAATTTCTTAATACGTCCAACTTCTGAATAATTATGTTGTTTTCTGGCAATTGACAACAGAACAAACTGAGTAATGTGTGTTGATGGGAAATCACCAGTCAGTATTAGATTGGTAAACTGAATCTAGCGCTCAGTTTCAGGGACCTACACTGCTGGCTTCAGGAAGTCGTCACAGCTGTATCTAGCACAGAACACACTCCTGTTCTCCGTATACACAAATAACAAGTGTATGCAAAAACAATGACCTCACCTTCATCAAATACCTGTATGCGGACGACATGGCTCTGGTTGCTTGCCTGGATGGCAAATCCAGCTCAAGTTTCTCCCAGTTAATTGATGACCTCGTGACATGTTTTGACAATAGCTTAATTGACGTCCATTTCACCAAGACTAAAGAACAATGCCTTGGTGGTAAGATGCGGAATAATGCAAGCAAACACACACTGACCATGGTGTAAAGATCCCAGATCGAGAGTGTTCTCACCTTCCTCTCCACCTGGTATGGGAATTGGGACCCTCTCATTCAGGGACAGGAGTAAACTGGCAAAAGTTGTCAGTCAGGTCAGCAAAATAATCAGCAGCAAAACAGCCACAACTGCAGAACTGTACACACAGAACATTACAAGGAAAGCACTCCAGGTCTTCAACGACCACACCCTCCCACTGCATTATCCTTCCAAATGCTGCCGTCTGGTTGGAGATGAAAGGTGCCACTCGCACGGAAGAATGGCTGAAGAAATCCCCTCCTCAGTGGCAATTCTAAATAAGATGAACTGACATGTAAATGCTTCATGTAATGTGTATGTTTTCATCCATTTAATGTAAGCCAGAGTGCCAAAGACACTTTCCCATTCTGTGCAAATTTACTGGACCAAAACGTTTTCTAATCTCATCTTTCTAAACAACAGGAGTTCTTGTTCAATTGTTTAACAATGACATACAGGATGTTTGGGCCACTATCACATCTGTACTGCATGTTAGAATATTGATGTAGCCTATTACATCTGTACTGCATGTTAGAATATTGATGTAGCCTATCACATCTGTACTGCATGTTAGAATATTGATGTAGCTTATCACATCTGTACTGCATGTTAGAATATTGATGTAGCCTATCACATTTGTTTTGACATAATCCAGGAAACAAACTACTTCCTGTGTAACCCCCTAGAGTCCATTGACACATTGGTGCATCAATCTAAGTAACGTAATACAAATCTGTCAGTTTAAGCTAGAGATGTTTTTTTTTTGCATTGGATACTTCTCAATCTGCCTATGTTGCACTTCCGCATTTGTGGTAAACGGTGGCAGAGGTAGAGCGGTGTTTGTCAGACCATGTGACATCGGTCTTCTCACAAAAACGTCCATCAGTGTAAACAATGTGGCAACAGCTTCACATGTAAGGGACACTTGACCATCCATTCAAAGATACACATACGGGAGAGACCATGTCAGTGCAAAGACTGTGGGAAAGCCTTCAACCAGAAGATAGAATTGACATTGCATTGCATATGAGAGTTCATACAAGGAAGAGACCATATATCTGTCCTGTATGCAGGAAAACTTACATCGCATTAAGGTAAACTACATGACCAAAAGTATGTGGACACATGCTCGTCGAACATCTCATTCCAAAATCATGGGCATTAATTTGGAATTGGTCCTCCCTTGCTGTTATAAAAGCCTCAACTCTTCTAGGAAGGTTTTCCACTAGATGTTGGAACATTTCTGTGGGGACTTGCTTCCATTCAGCCACGAGGATTAGTGAGGTGGGGCACTGATGTTGGGCGATTAGGCCTGACTCAAAGTCATCGTTCCAATTAATCTCAAAGGTGTTCGTTGGGGTTGATGTCAGAGCTCTGTGCAGGCCAGTCAAGTTCTTCCACACCGATCTCGACAAACCATTTATGTATGGACCTCGCTTTGTGTACAGGGGCATTGTCATGCTGAAATAGGAAAGGGCTTTCCCTAAACTGTTGCCACAAATTTGGAAGCACAGAATCGTCTAGAATATCATTGTATGCTGTAGCGTTAAGATTTCCCTTCACTGGAACTAAGGAGCCTAGCCCGAACCATGAAAAACAGCCCCAGACCATTATTCCTCCACTAAACTTTACAGTTGGCACTATACATTGGGGCAGGCAGCATTCTACTGGCATCCACCAAACCCAGATTTGTCCTTAAGACTTCCAGATGGTGAAGTGCGATTCATCACTCCAGCGAATGCGTTTCCACTGGTCCAAACTCCAATGGCGGCGAGCTTTACACCACTGAAGCTGAAGCTTGGCATTGCGCATGGTGATCTTAGGCTTGTGTGCGACTGCTCGGCCATGGAAACCCATTTCATGAAGCTCCAGAGGCAGTTTGGAACTTGGTAGTGAGTGTTGCAACTGTGGACAGATTATTTGTATGCGCTACGCGCTTCAGCACTCGGCGGTCCCGTTCTGTGAGCTTGTGTGGCCTACCCCTCGGCGGTCCCGTTCTGTGAGCTTGTGTGGCCTACCCCTCGGCGGTCCCGTTCTGTGAGCTTGTGTGGCCTACCCCTCGGCGGTCCCGTTCTGTGAGCTTGTGTGGCCTACCCCTCGGCGGTCCCGTTCTGTGAGCTTGTGTGGCCTACCCCTCGGCGGTCCCGTTCTGTGAGCTTGTGTGGCCTACCACTTGGCGGCTGAGTCTTTGTTGCTCCTATATGTTTCCACTTCACAATAACAGCACTTTCAATAGACCGGGGCAGCTCTAGCAGGGCAGATATTTGTTGGAAAGGTGTCATCCTATGAGCTCTTCAGTAAGGTCATTCTACTGGCAATGTGTGTCTATGGAGATTGCATGGCTTTGTGCTCGATTTTATACATCTGTCAGCAATGGGTATGGCTGAAACAGCCAAATCCACTCATTTGAAGGGGTGTCCACATACACTATATATACACATGAGTATCTAAGATGTCATCAGCGTGTTTCACAGGGGAGATCTCTTACCAGTGCAAATCATGTGGCAAATACTTTAGTTTGAAAGGAAACTTGAAGTCTCATATGATCACTCTCAAAAGGGGTTTTACATAAAAGCTTAACCTGAAGTCAATCTGAAGTTAAAACAATACATTCATACTTTGTCATTGTGAATTTCTTGACACATCCAACTTGTGAATACGTTTTATATGATGTTTTCTGGCAATTGATAGCAGAACAAATTGTGTAATTTGTGGAGAGGGAAAAGCATTAGTCTATCAGATCTGTAAACTGAATCTAGCTCTGACTCAGGGACCTACCCTCCAGGACACTGCTGGCTACAGGAAGTCCTCACGGCTGTCTACAACAGAGCACACACGCCTGTTCTCCGTATAGATGACATGCTCTAGTTGCTTGCCTGGAGGGCAAATTCAGCTCAAACTTCTCCCAGTTCATTGACGGCCTCCGGACGTGGTTTGACGTGCTCCAAGCCAGCAGGTGGCGCTAATGTAATGCACTCTTACACCGTTCGCGGTTGATGAATAGAAAACACAGCACGTGACATTGTTGTTTACAAAGGTATCTACTAGGTAGTGTAAACCCGCTAGGCTGAAGCAGACAGACGTTTCAACATTTATTTGATAAAACAAACAGCTAGACTTTCATTGCCCTCGCCAATATGTCCAAACTACAGTTGCTGAATGTGTTCGTTACCGAGCGTTTGTCGGCGGCTGCTGTGGAGATATTCGGGGCCGTAGAGAAGACTATAGCGGGGTATCGGGAAGAAATCTTCCGTTCAGCAGAGGAGAACGAGCGTCTACGGAGGGAGATGGACATGATTATCAAATCAGAGATACAGTTATACAGAACAGGTCTGTAGCGAGTTAACGTATAACAATATTTTACTTGTAGAATAATGGTACTAGACAATTTGTGGCACGTTGTGCAATTCTCACCCTGACCGCAACTCTGGGGAGTAATCATTAGTGCAAACAGATGCAAAATGAGAATTTATATTAAACAAATTCAGGTAGATCCCTTTCCGTTTTGTTCCGTTTGCTTCCGTCTAAGAAACGTTTTGCAACAGATTCAGCGAAAGGAATACACCCCTGGTTTGCCAACGTTGCTTCATTGAATCACGTGCTGTAGTATAGACAGAAACGGGTGCAACGTTGAATTTAACGGAAACGGAACAAATAGTTGAAAAAGTTTGGATTATGGTGGCCAGAGGGCGGTTACCATATGGTGATGGACGATTTTTTGCGATTTCAGACTGAGGGGATTCGATTAACCTGCCCGGGTTGAACCGCTAGCCCGGGCTACTCAAATCGAATGGTAATCTGCGCTGCTCGGTCATATTGTCAAAAATGGAGCATGGCGCATCATTCAGGAACATTCAACATCTCTTCTCCATAAAATATGAAGTACCAGTCAAAAGTTTGGAGACACCTACACATTCAAGGGGTTTTTCTTTATTTTTTTACTATTTTCTACATTGTAGAATAATAGTAAAGACATCAAAATTATGAAATTACACATATGGAAATATGTAGTAACCAAAAAAGTGTTAAGCAATCAAAATATATTTGAAATTCTTCAAAGTAGCCTCCCTTTGCCTTTATGACAGCTTTGCACACTCTTGGCATTACCTAACCATAAACATTAATGCCTTTCTTAAAATCAATACACAGAAATATATATTTTTAAACCTGCATATTTAGCTAAAAGAAATCCAGGTTAGCAGGCAATATTAACCAGGTGAAATTGTGTCACTTCTCTTGCGTTCATTGCACGCAGAGTCAGTGTATATGCAACAGTTTGGGCCGCCTAATTTGCCAGAATTTTACGTAATTATGACATAACATTGAAAGTTGTGCAATGTAACAGGAATATTTAGACTTATAGATACCACCCGTTAGATAAAATACGGAACGGTTCCGTATTTCACTGAAAGAATAAACGTCTTGTTTTCGAGATGATAGTTTCCGGATTCGACCATATTAATGACCTAAGGCTTGTATTTCTGTGTGTTATTATGTTCTATAACTAAGTCTATGATTTGATAGAGCAGTCTGACTGAGCGGTGGTAGGCAGCAGCAGGCTCGTAAGCATTCATTCAAATAGCACCGTTGTGCATTTTGCCAGCAGCTCTTTGTTGTGCTTCAAGCATTGTGCTGTTTATGACTTCAAGCCTATCAACTCCCAAGATTAGGCTGGTGTAACCAATGTGAAATGGCTAGCTAGTTAGCGGGGTGTGCGCTAATAGCGTTTCAAACGTCACTCGCTCTAAGACTTGGAGCGGCTTTTGTGGAGCTATGGGTAATGCTGCTTCGAGGCTGGCTGTTGTACAGATTACAAGTAAAAGTACAGATTTTGTATTAAGATAAGTCAATATTGATTGAATATATTTTTTTCCTTCCAGACTTCCAGCTACTCACTCCCTCTGTTCCCCCTGAGCAGCAGAACTGTGATCAGGAGTGGAGCCCCAGTCTGGGGCAGGAGGACCCAGAACCCACACAGATTAAAGAGGAACAACAGGAGTTCAGATTCAGTCAGGAAGACTCACCTCAGCCCTCACATCATTACCAAAACCAAACTGTGGATGATGGAGAGAGGAGCACTCTACCTATCATCATAACTGAAGAGATCAAAATAGAACCTGATGTAGAGGGCTACAGAGGACCACAACCAACCAGTGATCAGCCCCTCTCAGTTCATCAGGACTGCTCTGCTACACTGGAAAAACCATATTGGTGTCAACAATGTGGCAAAAGCTTTACACGTAAGGGAAACTTGACCTTGCATTTAAAGATACACACAGGAGAGAAACCTTTTCTGTGCAAACAATGTGGAAAACGGTTTAACCAGAAGAGCAACTTGACCATCCACACAAGGGTACACACAGGAGAGAATCCCTATCAGTGCAAACAATGTGGCAAAAGATTTAACCATAAGAGCAACTTGACCAGCCATGCAAGGATACATACAGGAGAGAATCCGTATCAATGGAAAGCTATTTAAGACTTCATCAGTGTGTTCACACGGGAGAAATCTAACCAGTGCAAATAATGTTGCAAAAGCTTTGGTTATTTTTTCATTTATTTTTTATTTCACCTTTTATTTAACCAGGTAGGCAAGTTGAGAACAAGTTATCATTTACAATTGCGACCTAGCCAAGATAAAGCAAAGCAGTTTGACACATACAACAACAGAGTTACACATGGAGTAAAACAAACATACAGTCAATAATACAGTAGAAAAATAAGTCTATATACGATGTGAGCAAATGAGGTGAGATAAGGGAGGTAAAGACAAAAAAGGCCATGATGGCGAAGTAAATACAATATGGCAAGTAAAACACTGGAATGGTAGATTTGCAGTGGAAGAATGTGCGAAATAGAAATAATGGAGTGCAAAGGAGCAAAATAAATACATACAGTAGGGGAAGAGGTAGTTGTTTGGGCTAAATTATAGATGGGCTATGTACAGGTGCAGTAATCTGTGAGCTGCTCTGACAGCTGGTGCTTAAAGCTAGTGAGGGAGATGAGTGTTTCCAGTTTCAGAGATTTTTGTAGTTCGTTCCAGTCATTGGCAACAGAGAACTGGAAGGAGAGGCGGCCAAAGGAAGAATTGTTTTTGGGGGTGACCAGAGAGATATACCTGCTGGAGCGTGTGCTACAGGTGGGTGCTGCTATGGTAACCAGCGAGCTAAGGGGGGACTTTACCTAGCAGGGTCTGTTAGATGACCTGGAGCCAGTGGGTTTGGCGAAGAGTATGAAGCAAGGGCCAGCCAACGAGAGCGTACAGGTCGCAGTGGAGGGTAGTATATGGGGCTTTGGTGACAAAATGGATGGCACTGTGATAGACTGCATCCAATTTATTGAGTAGGGTATTGGAGGCTATTTTGTAAATGACATGGATGGTCAGTTTTACGAGGGTACGTTTGGCAGCATGAGTGAAGGATGCTTTGTTGCGAAATAGGAAGCCAATTCTAGATTTAACTTTGGATTGAAGATGTTTGATGTGAGTCTGGAAGGAGAGTTTACAGTCTAACCAGACACCTAGGTATTTGTAGTTGTCCACATATTCTAAGTCAGAACCGCCCAGAGTAGTGATGCTGGACGGGTGGGCAGGTGCAGGCAGCGATCAGTTGAAGAGCATGCATTTGGTTTTACTTGTATTTAAGAGCAGTTGGAGGCCATGGAAGGAGGGTTGTATGGCATTGAAGCTCGTCTGGAGGGTTGTTAACACAGTGTCCAAAGAGGGGCCAGAAGTATACAGAATGGTGTTGTCTATGTAGAGGTGGATCAGAGACTCATCAGCAGTAAGAGCGACATCATTGATGTATACAGAGAAGAGCGTCGGCCCAAGAATTGAACCATGTAGCACCCATAAAGACTGCCAGAGGCCCGGACAAAAGGACCTCCGATTTGACACTGAACTCCATCAGAGAAGTAGTTAGTGAACCAGGCGAGGCAATCATTTGAGAAACCAAGGCTATCGAGTCTACCGATGAGGATGTGGTGATTGACAGAGTTGAAAGCCTTGGCCAGGTCAATGAATACAGCGGCACAGTATTGTTTCTTATCGATGGTGGTTAAGATATCGTTTAGGACCTTGGCTGAGGTGCACCCATGACCAGCTCTGAAAGCAGATTACATAGCGGAGAAGGTGCGGTGGGATTCGAAATGGTCGGTAATCTGTTTGTTGACTTGGCATTCGAAGACCTTAGAAAGGCAGGGTAGGATAGATAGAGGTCTGTAGCAGTTTGGGTCAAGAGTGTTCCTCCCTTTGAAGAGGGGGATGACCGCAGCTGCTTTCCAATCTTTGGGAATCTCAGACAACACGAAAGAGAGGTTGAACAGGCTAGTAATAGGGGTTGCAACAATTTTGGCAGATAATTTTAGAAAGAAAGGGTCCAGATTGTCTAGCCTGGCTGATTTGTAGGGTACAGAATTTGCAGCTCTTTCAGAACATCAGCTGACTGGATTTGGGAGAAGGAGAAATGGGGAAGGCTTGGGTGAGTTGCTGTGGGGGGTACAGTGCTGTTGACCGGGGTAGGAGTAGCCAGGTGGAAAGCATGGCCAGCCGTAGAAAAATGCCTGTTGAAATTCTCAATTTTGTGGATTTATCGGTGGTGACATAGTTTCCTATCCTCAGTGCAGTGGGCAGCTGGGAGGAGGGGTTCTTATTCTCCATGGACTTTACGGTGTCCCAGAACCTTTTTGAGTTTGTGTTGCAGGAAGCAAATTTCTGCTTGAAAAAGCTAGCCTTGGCTTTTCTAACTGCCTGTGTCTATTGGTTTCTATCTTCCCTGAAATGTTGCATATCTCGAGGACTGTTCGATGCTAATGCAGAACGCCATAGGATGTTTTTGTGTTGGTTAAGGGCAGTCGGGTCTGGAGAGAACCAAGGGCTATATCTGTTCCTGGTTCTGCATTTCTTGAATGGGGCATGCTTATTTAAGATGGTTATTTCTTTAAATAACCAGGCATCCTCTATTGACGGGATGAGGTCAATATCCTTCCAGGATACCCCGGCCAGGTCGATTAGAAAGGCCTACTCGCTGAAGTGTTTCAGGGAGTGTTTGACAGTGATGAGTGGAGGTTGTTTGACCGCTGACCCATTACAGATGCAGGCAATGAGGCAGTGATCGCTGAGATCTTGGTTGAATACAGCAGAGATGTATTTAGAGTGCAAGTTGGTTAGGATGATATCTATGAGGGTGCCCGTGTTTACTACTCTGGGGTGGTACCTGGTAGGTTCATTGATAATTTGTGTGAGATTGAGGGCATCAATCTTAGATTGTAGGATGGCCGGGGTGTTAAGCATGTTCCAGTTTAGGTCACCTAGCAGCACGGGCTCTGAAGGTAGATGGTAGAATCAGTTCACATATGGTGTCCAGAGCACAGCTGGGGGCAGAGGGTGGTCTATAGCAGATGGTAACGGTGAGAGACTTGTTTATAGAGAGGTGGATTTTTAAAAGTAGATGTTCAAATTGTTTGGGTACAGACCTGGATAGTAGGACAGAACTCTGCAGGCTATCTCTGCAGTAGATTGCAACACCGCCCCCTTTGGCCGTTCTATCTTGTCTGAATGTGTTGTAGTTAGGGATGGAGATTTCAGAGTTTTTGGTGGTCTTCCTAAGCCAGGATTCAGACACGGCTAGGACATCCGGGTTGGCAGAGTGTGCTAAAGCAGTGAATAAAACAAACTTGGGGAGGAGGCTTCTAATGTTGACATGCATGAAACCAAGGCTATTATGGTTACAGAAGTTATCAAAAGAGCGGGTCTGGGGAATGGGAGTGGAGCTAGGCACTGCAGGGCCTGGATTCACCTATACATCACCAGAGGAGGAGTAGGAGAAGGTTATGGCTAAAAGCTATGACAATTGGTCGTCTAGGACGTCTGGAACAGAGAGTAAAAGGAGGTTTCTGGGGGAGATAAAATAGCTTTACGGTATAATGTACAGACAAAGGTATGGTAGGATGTGAATACAGTGGAGGTAAACCTAGGCATTGAGTGATGATGAGAGAGATATTGTTAATATTGTTATAAACAGCCATACATCACATATGAGCACTCACATTAAAGGGCATTCATTATATTACTGCAGTGAGTACAGCAAAGCTTCAGCCTGAAGGGAAAGTGAAAACAACATGATACTTTGTGTCGTTGTGGATTTCTTCTCACATCCAACTTGTAAATTAATGTTATGTTCTGTTTTCTGGCACTTGACGACAAAACAAATTGAGTTGTGAAAATCAGCAGTCAGTATTAGATTTCTTAGCTGAAACTAGCTCTCACTTTCAGAGACCTACAGTGCATTCGGACAGTATTCAGACTTTTCCCATGTTGTTATGTTACAGCCTTATTCTAAAATGGATTACATTGTTTTTCCCCTCATCAATCTACACACAATACCCCATAATGACAAAGCAAAAACATTTGTTTCCAAATTTTAGCAAATGGATCTCTCTGTAATTTGCTCCGTTCAGCTTTGCCTCGATCCTGACTAGTCTCCCAGTCCCTGCCACTGAAAAACATCCCCACAGCATGATGCTGCCCACCACCATGCTTCACCGAAGGGATGGTGCCAGGTTTCCTCCAGATGTGACGCTTGGCATTCAGATCAAAGATTTCAATCTTGGTTTCATCAGACCAGAGACTCTTGTTTCTCATGATCTGATAGTCTTTTAGGTGCCTTTTGGCAAACTCCAAGCGGGCTGTCATGTGCCTTTCACTGAGGAGTGGCTTCCGTCTGACCACTCTACCATAAAAGCCTAATTGGTGGAGTGCTGCAGAGATGGTTGTCCTTCTGGAAGGGTCTCCCATCTCCACAGAGTGACTATCAGGTTCTTGGTCACCTCCCTGACTAAGGCCCTCCTCCCCGGATTGCTCAGTTTGGTCTGGCGGCCAGCGCTAGGAAGAGTCTTGGTGGTTCCAAACTTCTTCCATTTAAGAATGCTGGAGGCCACTGTGTTGTTGAGGACCTTCAATGGAGCAGAAATGTTTGGTATCCTTCCCCAGATCCGTGCCTTGACACAACCCTGTCTCGGAGCTCTACGGACAATTCCTTCTACCTCATGGCTTGGTTTTTGCTCTGACATGCACCGTCAACTGTGGGATCTTATATAGACAGGTGTGTGCCTTTCCAAATCATGTCCTATCAATTGAATTGTAGAAGTTGTAGAAACATCAAGGATGATCAATTGAAACAGGATGCACCCGAGCTCAATACCCAGTCTCATAGCAAAGGGTCTGAATACAGTATCTGTTTTATATTTTTAATACATTTGCAAACATTTTCTAAACTGTTTTTGCTTTGTCATTATGGGGTATTGTGTGTAGTTTGCTGAGAATTATTTATTTTTTACTCGATTTTAGAATAAGGCTGCAATGTAACAAAATGTGGAAAAAGTGGAGGACACAACTGGCTTCAGGAAGGCCTCACCATATCATTTGAGGAAAACTTTCTCTCTGTATTTGTGTTTTTTGTTTTTAATGCGTTGGTTGTTTCGTGTAAAGAAGAGAAAAATGAAATAAATTGTCTACATCTAAAGAAAAAGGAAGTCCTCGCCACTGTATCTAGCACAGAGCACACATTTGGATTTCTAAATAAGAGTTCTTATTCAATTGTTTAACAATAACATACAGGATATTTGAGCCACTACCTTCTATTTGTACCAACGGCTGCATGTTAGAATATTGAAGGATTCTATCACATCTGTGTTGACAGTTAATAATGCAGCAAATCATTTGTTTTAATAAAGTAGTTTTTTCAATGGATGTCATAGTGAAACGCTCTTTTTCTCTGTTGAACATGATTTCTGTGATGGTCCATATTAGGCAGGTTTAATACATCCTCTATCAGCTCTATTTCTTGCCTCTTACCCCCAACCCTATCCTGAACCGTTTTTATAAAGCGTCTGAGATGAGGGCCGATCTAGGATCAGTTCGCCCCTGCCCATTCATTATAATTGACATAAAGCATCTCCAATGAGTGCTGATCTAGGATCAGATTGTCCCTGTCCAGTCATTACAATTGAAAAAGAGAAACTAGATCAGCACTCCCAATCAGATGCTTTGGATCCGATTCCGATTTAGGAAATGATGCCTTTTTTACGCCCTTCTCAGTAGTTGGTATTCAGACCATATGAAGGTGCATAATGGGCTTTGCAGTTGTGATTCTTTTGTGTGCGCTGAATAAATGTAATTCAACCACTAAAATCCGCTGGCCAACAGATGTTCTCATTGAGTTTTAATTCAGAAAGGTTTTCAGGTCATTTATCTTAAGCCGTGATCCCTTTAAATACAGTGTATCTTCAATTAGAATTTTGTCGACAGACTAGAATACATTGAGAGAACGAGTTCAGAAACGGTTCAGAAAATAGGGGTAAATGAAAGGACGCCATCTAAATATGATTTTTTTAAATCCATATCCCTATTTTCTGAACCTGTTCTCTCGATGTATTCTAGTCTGTTGACAAAATTCTAAATATTGCGCCTTGGGTTTGGTTCAAACTGTTACGGCTCAGTCTGTTCCTCAGCACCATAACGATTTAATTAGCCTGCATCAATTTTTTTGGTAACACTTTACTTGACACCTAGCATCATAACGCGTTATGACACGGTCATATTCATGTCAAAATATGCCATAACAGCTGACATAACTTGTCCATAATATCGTCATAACACTGCCATGACACATATTTACACCTGTTGTGACACATTGCGTTATTTTATGGCTGGTGAAGACACCTACATAAGAGTATCAAAATCTACATTTATTCAAATGTGTTTTTTTGCAGAATCTCCCCGCGGCCATGTTTAATCATTTCAGTCGCCCAAACTCATATTCCTTATATGAATAGGCACCTTTAATTAGCAATATTTTGGGCTCATATGATTTAAAAACAACATGTCATCTGGAGTAGGCTGCGCCATAAGTTAGACTGTGAAATGGAGATTGGACTTGAGTTAATCAATGTGATTTGTCCATAAATATACAGGTTTACCCCTTAATGGTTGCAGAATCTTGTCTATTTTTGCTAACTTTTTATTGAAATTTCTTGGTTAATTAATTGATATCTTTAAGGATATGAATATCAAGTATGTCTACTTCACCATCAGACCATTTTATAGGTAAACTACAAGGTCATGTAAAAATGTTGTCTTTTAACAATCCAATACATAAGGTACACTCATCATAATTGGGTTTAAGTCCAAAGAGGATAGACAATGGATCAAGATCTTCAATGAGACTGTGCAGGGATCCAGATTTGCGGATTTAAGAGGTCATTCTAGTCATTGACATACGTTGACACATTCGTTTTCAAGCCTTGGATTTCTAACCCCCAGAATTGGGGCCTTTGTGAATACAACCCCTGGCCCTAACCCTGTGTTACTGGTTAGGGTCAACTTTGACCTCCCAACTGGTGTCTCCTGGGACATGGTGGTTTTTCATGCAAAGGCATGAAAAAAACGTCTCGTTGTTACAGAATATACTGACTGACAACAGTTAGAAATCTAAACTAGCAATTCAGAGTATAGTCTGCTTGAAACGAAGAAGAAGACATTTTAGCTAAATTTGGTGTTGGGGGTAGGATCCAGTGACTGGTTTTCCATTAAATGCTCCAAGACAGCAGGTGGCGCTATAGTAATGCAATCTGTTTTTCACCGATCGCGTTATGTAAGGAGCACACCGTCCATCGTTGTTTACATATGTTATAGATTAGATCTGCTAGGCCAAAGCAGACAGAAGTTTCAACATTTATTTGATCGCCAATATGTCCAAACTACAGTTGCTGAATGTGTTCGTCGCCGAGCGTTTATCCGCGGCTGCTGTGGAGATATTCGGGGCCGTAGAGAAGACCATTGCAGAGTTTCAGGAACTAATCTTATGTTCAGCAGAGGAGAACGAGCGTCTACGGAAGCTGTTGGCCATGGTTATCAAACCAGAGATAAAGTTACACAGAGTTGGTGTGTATAGCGAGCTACAGTTGTGATACGATATTTGTATATTTAACGTCACTAGACTAGATAATTCAGATGGCACGTTGTGATATGCGCACTCTTAGCCCAATATTATACATTTGATCAATTATTTATTTCATTAACTAATAAGACGAGGTTTAAATAGCCAATAGATGCGACATGTTCGCTTACAGCTGCACTAGGGTCGGACAGGCTTCCTGCATAGATTAAAACCCCGTGGAGGGATGACAATTCGGAGTACAACGCATTTCTCAACCCTGGATTGAGATACATTTTTCGAGACATATCTCGCAGAAGCCTGTCCAAATTTACTGCAGCTGTAAACACGCGGGTTGGATATGCTGGCTGAGGTCTGAAGAGCATTCCATAACGAAAGCATTTGAGAACTCATGGGCCAATGACTGTATCTATAGTAGACCCACGTGTCTCGCGTCTGAAGCTACCTACACCCTAGTCCTGATTATACCCATTTGTCCCGCGTCTGAAGCTATCTACATCCTAGTTCTGATTATACCCATTTGTCCCTCGTCTGAAGCTATCTACATCCTAGTTCTGATTATACCCATTTGTCCCTCGTCTGAAGCTATCTACATCCTAGTTCTGATTATACCCATTTGTCCCTCGTCTGAAGCTATCTACATCCTAGTTCTGATTATACCCATTTGTCCCTCGTCTGAAGCTATCTACACTCTAGTCCCGATTAGCTAAACACATTTACAGTGCATTCGGAAAGTATTCAGACCCCTTGACGTTTCCCACATTTTGTTATGTTTCTGCCTTATTCTAAAAAATAAAATAAAAAATCCTCATCAATCTACACACAATACCCCATAATGACAATGCGAAAAACATATCGCTGACTAGTGAACAAGAAAGTATTAAATCCCGTTTTTAGATGCTACCCCCCTCTTCAAATAATGATCTAATATGGATGCCAATGTTTTGCTCTTACATAGCCTATTTCCATCTGGACATTCCAAAACACTCCGTCTTGTTGAATGCCCCCCTGTCGGTTCTTCCGGGACTCAATAGCTGACAACAGACGGTTGTGAACCACAGACAGATGTGCTTGGAAAGCAGAAAAAACCCATTGGCGTCCATATTAGATTTTGATTGGGGGGGTAGCATATAAAACTGGATTTAATAGTTCTTTGTTCAATAGTTCTTTGTTCAAGCGGTTTCTGCAATTTCTATTATTCAATGGGTTTCAATGGGCTTTATTAGTAAAGGCCAAATTATTAGTAAAGGCCAAAATCAATATTTTATCAAATAATTGTATGTATTTTTTTTGATACCTAATGGGGTCCTACAATTAAAAATCAAATAGCTAAATGATCCATATAGTATGACCATCTTAAAACAATTCCATATGACAGCTTAGCACATTTTTACTCTTGAACTTATTTAGGCATGCCATAACAAAGAGGTTGAATACTAATTGACTCAAGACATTTCAGCTTTTCATTTTTAGTTAATTTGTAAACTTTTCTCAAAACATAATTCCACTTTGACATTATAGGGTATTGTGTGTAGACCAATGACCAATCTCAATTTAATATATTTTAAATTCAGGCTGTAACACAACAAAATCTGTCAAGGGGCGTGAATACTTTCTGAAGGCACTGTAGCTTTGGACTTGGGACACATGCTGCTAGTGGTCATTGGACCATGAGTTATCTCGAATGCAGTCACTATGAAATGCCCAAAGACCTCGTCACTAATTCATGAAATAATGAATGACAAGTCTAATATTGGGATAGCGCACCCTGAACATAACAATGGTTGGCCAACATTGCTCTGTTGAATCATGCTGTAGCTAGTGTAGTAGACCATTCAACAAATCCTCTTGTTTTTAAGCACAAAGAGGCCTTCCAAACAAAATCACTATTTTTTGTCATTCAAAATATTGATTGAATATATTTGTTTCCCTCCAGACTTCCAGCTACTCACTCTAGTCGTTCCCCCTGAGCAGCAGAACTGTGATCAGGAGTGGAGCCCCAGTCTGGGGCAGGATGACCCAGAACCCACACAGATTAAAGAGGAACAACAGGAGCTCAGACTCAGTCAGGAGGACCCACCTCAGCCCTCACATCTTTACCAAAACCAAACTGTGGATGACGTAGAGAGGAGCACTCTACCTATCATCATAACAGAGGAGATCAAAACAGATCCTGATGTAGAGGACTACAGAGTACCACAACCAACCAGTGATCAGCCCCACTCAGTTCATCCAGACTGCTCTGCTGCAGTGGAGAAACTATATCAGTGTAAACAATGTGGCAACAGCTTCACACGTAAGGGACACTTGACCATCCATTCAAGGATACACACTGGGGAGAAACCTTATCAGTGCAAACAATGTGGTAGATGTTTCAATGTTATGAGTAACCTGAAACAGCATATGAGAATACACACAGGACAGAAATCTAATCAGTGCAAAGACTGTGGCAAATGTTTCAGTCGGAAGTGTGACTTGGACAGACACACAAGGATACACACAGGGGAGAAATATTTTCAGTGTGAAGACTGTGGCAACACTTTCAACCAGAAGATAGAATTGACATTGCATATGAAAGTTCATAGAGGACAGAGAACATACAGCTGTCCTGTATGCAGGAAAAGTTACATGGCATTAAGCCATTTAAGACGTCATCAGAGCGTTCACACAGGGGAGAAACTTCATCAGTGCAAAGAATGTGACAAATGCTTTAGTTATAAAGGAAGCTTGAAGTTGCATATGAGCACTCACACAAACAGGATACATAATATCACTGCAATAAGTGCAGCAAAAGCTTCAGCCTGAAGTGAATCTGAAGTGAAAACAACAAATTATACTTTATCATTGTGGATTTCTTGTTACATCCAACTTTAAATTAATGTTCTATTTTCTGGCACTAGACAAAAAAACGAATTGAGTTGTGTGTGTGGAGGGGGAAGCATCACTCAGTGTCAGCTTTTTAAGATGAATCTAGCTCTCACTTTCAGGGACCTACCCTCCAGGACACTGCTGGCTTCAGGATGTCCTCACCACTGTATCTAGCACAGAGCACACACTTGGATTTGTAAACAACAGGAGTTCTTATTAAATTGTTTAACAATGACATACAGAATATCTTCTATCTGTACTGCTGGCTGCATGTTAGAATATTGAAGTAGCCCATCACATCTGTATTGACTCAATACAAAATAAACTTTGTTTTAATAAAGTTGTTTTTTTCAATGGATGTCATTGTGAAACCCTATTTTTCTCTGTTGAACATGATTTTTGTGCTGGTTCATATCAGGAAGGTTTAATACATCCTCTATCAGCTCTATTCCCTGCCTCTTACCCCCAACCCTATCCTGGAACAGCATTCCTACACTCTCAGACGCTTTGTCCATACAGGCCCTGTGGCAATTGTACCTCCTGACTGGTGTCTCCTGGGACATGGCTGAAAGTAAATCTGTGCCTTTGTTTGAATTATTGGGTCACAAAAACCTTTGTTGGGTAAAGGTCAGGCTGTAAAGGACTTTGGGAACCATTACCTTATACTGACAGTGGCTTCCTGTGAACACTGTGAGTGTTTAAATGTAGGTCAGTGTGATATTTGACAGGCCACATTCCTAAGGAACACCAGCGTCATGGAGAATCCTCAACATTCCAACTGACCTGACCGCGCCCTCCACAACCGTGTCTCCTTACCCCATCCCGAGCCTGACCCCAGAGGGCCCTGAGGTACAGTGTTGTGAGAATCAGGACCAGCTTTAACTGAGTGTTTGGGGTCCATTTCAGTAGTCATAAGTCTGACCCCTCCCCTTTTCCACTCCTTTGCAACTCTTCTGCAGGTCGTTGTTTTGTGAGAGAAGGGTTCTCCGTTAACTAAAGTAACTGGAGTAAAAAATCAGGTAGATGATAGCAGGATAGCTATAATGATACTTTTTGCCTGTGCATACTTCTCTCTACTTGCAGGGCTCTCAACACATTTTGGGGTTGTGGTTAATCCTCCTATGGTAGTGACTGTCAGAAATGCCACTATAATGGCAAACTTGAACTGCTGCTGACCTGACACCAAGACGACTGTCTCATCATCTCTAATAAAACATGGCAAAAGAATGTTGTAGGGATTTATTCAGATAGATATTACTAGATCCACAAAAATCGATACTTTTATCCAAATATTTGCCTGTAGGATTAGGGGGACAGTGTAGCTGGTGCCCGTCTTACAAAATCAATAAAGATTCAACCACAAAGTTGACGCATCATGAAATATAATAACAATATTTCTGAAGATAATAAACAGGTGGTCCCACTTCTAAACTAATCCTCGGCCACCTGTGGGGTGGTTTGATTTGGCCCTATTTGGTCAATGCCTCCTAATAATCTCCAGTCATTTATCAATCAATAAGAACTGAATTTGAACTATTACTTGCCGCTTAACATTTGTCTGGGTGACTATTGTCAGAACTGGTAGTTTCCTCTGTTCCCTGTGTTTCCATGGCAGATCTGGGTCTGTGTTTGTTATCATAGGCTGTGATAATCGCTCCCCAGGCTCCCACCAGTACAAACTAAATGAAGGCCTCTGAAAGGAAGGCCAACCCGAAATGAAGTCAAACTAAATGAAGGCCTCTGAAAGGAAGGCCAACCCGAAATGAAGTCAAACTAAATGAAGGCCTCTGAAAGGAAGGCCAACCCGAAATGAAGTCCAACTGAATGAAGGCCTCTGAAAGGAAGGCCAACCCGAAATGAAGTCCAACTGAATGAAGGCCAACCCGAAATGAAGTGAAGTCCAACTGAATGAAGGCCTCTGAAAGGAAGGCCAACCCGAAATGAAGTCCAACTGAATGAAGGCCTCTGAAAGGAAGGCCAACCCAAAATGAAGTCCAACTGAATGAAGGCCTCTGAAAGGAAGGCCAACCCAAAATGAAGTCCAACTAAATGAAGGCCTCTGAAAGGAAGGCCAACCCGAAATGAAGTCCAACTGAAAGGAAGGCCTCTGACAGTTGTGGCCAGAAACATTGTTTTAAATTAGATTCATGTAAGCCGGCATTGTTCGTGTGCCAATGGTGGAAATGCCAGATTAATTTCAGAGAGAAATGGGTCAAGAAAACAGGAGAGGAGCTGGAGGATATAGGACTCTTTTATTACTAGTTTTCAGAGTGGAAATATGTAGGAGAAAAATTCCCTGAGGTCTATCATCTAGTTTTCAAAGGGGCCAGAGACCGTAATAGATGACATAGGCCTGCTAGCAGAAAACAATAGACCCTAGATATGATCACTAGGAGGGTAAATACAAATATAGCTAGCAGATGTGATGCACATTACAAAGGAATAACATGTAGACCTATCTGAAACACTACAGACAAAAGTACTACAATTGTTGCATACAACAAACATAATCAAATGTTGCCATAAAAATACTTACTGTAGTACTTCTTTCTCAAGTACTGATGAGAATGAACCTTTTGGGATGCATTGAAACGCGATCTTGATGACAATCCAATGTCCCAGTTTTATCTGACAGCCTTTCAGCGTCAGTGGCAATTGAGGAATACTGTCAGTAGAACAATGGTCAATTGGTCAATTCAGGGTCCTCTGACTATGATGGAGGGTATCCACAGCTTTTTCAAGACATTCTTGGGCAGCTATAAAGAGACACGTGAGCCACTAGATTATGGCTATCAGGATGGCGATCGCTGCCACGGGACAAACAGAGTAGATACCAAAGGACAGACTGTATGTGATCGTATCTGATCACATCTGTATGAACCCACTCTAAACCAGTACCAGAACAGAGCTCGAACCGAAGTCATTCAGCTCACATCTCTGGCCCAGTCCCCAAGTCCAAAAACTTCCCTCTGTATATTATCTGTACAGATGATGTGTTGCCTTTACAGCGCTGACACAGCAGAGGAATCTTTCCATAAACAGATGTGTGTGTGAGAGAGA
Source organism: Oncorhynchus tshawytscha (assembly GCF_018296145.1). Lineage (NCBI taxonomy): Eukaryota > Metazoa > Chordata > Actinopteri > Salmoniformes > Salmonidae > Oncorhynchus > Oncorhynchus tshawytscha. Next base: position 17,170 of record NW_024609635.1, on the reverse strand, counting down.
GAGAGAGAGAGAGAGAGAGAGAGAGAGAGAGAGAGAGAGAGAGAGAGAGAGAGAGAGAGAGAGAGAGAGAGAGAGAGAGAGAGAGAGAGAGAGAGAGAGAGAGAGAGAGAGAGAGAGAGAGAGAGAGAGAGAGAGAGAGAGAAGAGAGAGAGAGAAGAGAGAGAGAGAGAGAAAGAGAGAAAGAGAAAGAGAAAGAGAGAGAGAAAGAGAGAAAGAGAAAGAGAAAGAAAAGAGAAAAAGAGAGAGAAAAAGTTTGTCTACTGTTGGATTGAAGGGAGGGAATCTACACACTTCATAAATATTTATCTCACACATCAGTCTCTCATTTATTGGCAATAAACATCTCCTGCCTCTGACGTCTGCAGCTCATACAGGCTACGGAGGGCAGGAAGGCACATCCAGTGATAGGAGTAACTGTAGATGTATTCTAACCATGTCTGTTACATTGGTTTGGAAGAGAGAATATGACAATGAGAATATAGTACTTAATGTAATTGGATGGCGCCAACTTTTTGCATTTGTAATATTCAGTCAATTGTAGTTCTCAGTTTTCAGCCATGTTTTATGTGACCCTGTGTTGCTAGTTGCTGCAGGTGAAGAGGAGAGGTGATGTCCTCAGGACCTTGCATAGCGAACAGACACACGCCTCTCTGCCTTTTTCTGTCTGGAACATTGGCTCATTAGGGAAGCTGATTAAATCGATGGGACGAGGGTTGGGCCAACCACTGGAGGGAGAAATGCTGTGCTGGGATGAACATGGAGAGAGGGAAGAGGAGATGAAGGAAGACAAACACAGAAAGAGGTGGAGGGACGGACAAGGAAGTATAGGGCTGTTTGCAGAAGGGAAAGAGACATGGACAGAAAGAGTGTGGGGAGTTGAGGGAGAGAGGGATAGGCAGAGTGAGAGAGAAAGATAGGAATGTAGTGTTAGTGATTGTAGTTGGTGGCTCTGAGGGCTCTTCGCCACATGTTTTGGCTGTGCAGGGAGACCAGACGTTCCTTTCTAATGGAACCCTACAGAGCACAGGCGAAAAGCCACTCAAATCCTCTATCTAATGAAATAACACAATGTGTCTGTGTGCCTGAAAAAGAGGGGATGTCAAGAGAAGTTAGGAGGGATGTTACTTTTTCTCTTTTAAACTTCAAACATATTTTTAATTGAGGACTAATTAGGTTCCAGGAAACCGGCCCTCAAGATTAAAGGAGAAAGTGGAAGTTTCAGAGAGACAATAATGAGGGTATGTTGTACTTTCTCTGAGTGCTGTCTGCCCAACAGCCCAAGGCATTTCATTATCACCCTCATTCATCTAATCATCGGATTTTCTGAACCACTTTAAATGGGGCTATGATTGTGATTGGTTTGGGGAGCACACACTGTCCTGGTTCTTCTCACTTTAGCCCAGTTTGTGCTCCACTTCTGTCTGATGCTGCAGTAAAATGGATTTTATTACATTCTTTCTTTTTTTGAAACTGAGTTCCAAGTTCTACAAAGTTTTGGGTCCCATTTCTTATCTCCTACTCTTATTATGACAGTGGGCACAGCGCCCTCTTGTCTATTACACTGACCACCTGTTAATGAATGTCTGTCATGTCTAGTTCCTGCTGATCATGATAATAAGAATAGTGTTTTTCACTAACAAGTCTAAACTTCAAAGCTCACCTCAAGTCTTGGAGGAATACAACAAGCACATACGATTTTTTTTTGTTATCAAGCTTGTAACATAGTCCCCACTCTCATTGAAATGTTACCTGGTCCATTTTCCCTCAGATATTTCCCTTAAAAAGAACTAACGCTTCTCTACCAGACCACGTCTGCAGTAGGACCCAGGGGCCACCGAGGCGCCGACTCCACAGGGCTCACGAGCTGGTGTGTAAAGAACTGACACAGCCAATTTGTTTCAGTGTGTGGAGAGCCTGAGTGAGGTGCGTGCATAGAGGACCTATAACTTGTGAAGATGTGCATGGCTTAGACAGTTCGTTTTCAACACCAGACAACTGAACTCTCATTTTCAACCACGACGGGCATAATACCATATACAGATCCTGTGCGTACTTTATTTATATTTCTTTCGCACATGCACAGCGACGCATGGGTGGAATGCTTCTAACGAATAAGGACTTTTATGGAGTTTCATAGCTTTGGGACAGTAGAGCGCGGTTGCAGCTCCCCTTTTCCCACGCAACTCTACCTGGATGGAAACCATGTCACCACAGCAACAGAACGAGCTGAGCCGCAGGACTTCACTCACCGGCGAGTCCAAGACCAGCACGCAACATGAACACAAGAGGGTAAATTAACGTCATAGGCCAAATCATGTGTTTTTACGCATTCATTCCCTATTAATGTGTGTGATTGTTTTGGTCAAGGAGCTTATTGCAACTGTGTTGTGTTGCGCGCTCTGTGTCCCGTGGCGCACGGGCTCACACGGGGATTGCCGGTGTTATGTTCAGACTCATGGTGTTCGCAGGAGGAGGGAGTAAGTCGCCGTTAAACCGAACCCTCCGGTTAAAATACTAATCAGAATATCCATAGACAGACCCAGGAATTAGGCCTATGCAACTCAGTTATTTGCTGAAAACAGCACTACTTGTTGCATAAGCCATGCGAAAATGTGACATTTCAAAAGCGTTTCAATGCTCTGAAACCATTGATCTTATGCAGTATATCAAATATGACATCTTCGTTTGAAACCTTAGGCTTTTATCATATAGCGAACTGTAGGTTATTATAGGACAATGATCAACAGTTGGAATGTATAGATTCCCCCTCCGCAGTCTTCTGAATCAGTAGTTGTGGTGTTTGTGTAAAAGCTGTGGGTGTTCTGTAGCCGGGTATTCCAGTCTCTGGCACCACTATAGTGTCTGGCTGCGTGGGGACTGGCAGCCTTTTGCAGTAGGCTTTACCCACTGCTCTGCTTTGTGTGGAAATATCAGCTATAAGCAAGCCTGACATTAATACAGTGACTGCTTCAGTAATTGATAGTTTTAATAACTATTTAATGTATCTGTCCAGTCACAAGACCTACAGTGCATTCAGAAAGTATTCAGACCCCTTGACCTTTTCCACGTTTTAATACGTTACAGCTTTACTCTAAAATGGATTCAATTGTTTTCCCCTCATCAATCTACACACAATACCCCATAATGACAAAGCAAATGTATAAAAAATATCAATTGGAGATATGACATTTACATAAGTATTCAGACCCTTGACTCAGTACTTTGTTGAAGCACCTTTGGCAGTGACTACAGCCTCAAGTCTTCTTGGGTATGACGCTACAAGCTTGGCACACCTGTATTTGAGGAGTTTCTACCATTCTTCTCTGCAGATCCTCTCAAGCTCTGTCAGGTTGCATGGGGAGGGTCGCTGAACAGTTATTTTCAGGTCTCTCCAGAGATGTTAGATTGGGTTCAAGTCCGGGCTCTGGCTGGGTCACTCAAGGATATTCAGAGACTTGTCCCGAAGCCACCCCTGCATTGTCTTGGCTGTGTGCTTGGGTTGTTGTCCTGTTGGAAGGTGAACCTTTGTCCCAGTCTGAGGTCCTGAGCGCTCTGGAACAGGTTTTCATCAAATATCTCTCTGTACTTTGCTCTTTTCATCTATCCCTCGGTCCTGACTAGTCTCCCAGTGCCTGCCGCTGAAAAACATCCCCACAGCATGATGCTGCCACCCTTACGGTAGGGATGGTGCCAGGTTTCCTCCAGACGTGACGCTTGGCATTCAGGCCAAAGAGTTCAATATTGGTTTCATCAGACCAAAGAATCTTGTTTCTCATGGTCTGAGAGTCTTCAGGTGCCTTTTGGCAAACTCCAAGAGGGCTGTCATGTGCCTTTTACTGAGGAGTGGCATCTGTCTGGCCACTCTACCATAAAGGCCTGATTGGCAGAGTGCTTCAGAGATAGTTGTCCTTCTGGAAGGTTCTCCCATCTCCACAGAGGAACTCTGGAGCTCTGTCAGAGTAACCATCAGGTTGTTGGTCACCTCCCTGACCAAGGCCCTTTTCCCCCGATTGCTCAGTTTGGCCGGGCGGCCAGCTCTAGGAAGAGTCTTGGTGGTTCCAAACTTCTTCCATTTAAGAATGATGGAAGCCACTGTGTTCATGGGGACCTTCAAAGCTGCAGAAATGTTTTGGTACCCTTCCCCAGATCTGTGCCTCGACACAATCCGGTTTCAGAGCTCTACGAACAATTCCTTCGACCTCATAGCTTGGTTTTTGCTCTGACATTCTCTGTCAACTGTGGGACCTTATATAAACAGGTGTGTGCCTTTCCAAATAATGTCCAATCAATTTAATTTACCACAGTTGGACTCTAATCAAGTTGTAGAAACATCTTAAGGATGATCAATGGAAACAGGATGCATCCAAGCTCAATTTCTAGTCTCATAGCAAAGGGTCTGAATACTTATGTAAATAAGGTATTTCTGTTTTTTGCAAACATTTCTGAAACCTGTTTTCGCTTTGTCACTATGGGGTATTGTGTGTAGATGAGGGAAACATTTTTTTAAATCAATTTTAGAACAAGGCTGTAATGTAACATAATGTGGAAAAGGTCAAGGGGTCTGAATACTTTCCACTGTATATTACTGTGTCATAATAACTGTCATTACTAATGTAGTATAGATGCCTTCCTTATAACCAGTAGTGACAGCCGATGTCATCACAGGATAGGTCCTAACTGTTTAGGTCAGCAGATTTGGCTGCTGACCAGCAGGCTAGATAACCCTGATGGGCTTAACATAAATAAGTGGTCCGTTGAGGGAACTTGATTATGCCTAAAGTCATGACACAAATCATTATCTGTACAGTTCAGAATAACATGTTATTTAGCTGTTTACTTTGAGATAGAACAGGCAATGCTTTACATTGTTGCCCATGTGACATGTATTAACTTAATAACCAACTACTCTGGTAACCGGGGTTGGGGAGTAACAGATTACATGTAATCCATTACATGTAAGGGATTACAACAAAACGGTAACTGTAATCCGTTAACAGCAAAAAATATTGTAATCAGATTACAGATACTTTTGAAAAACTAGATTACTTTGAGGATTACTTTTAAATTCAGAAAGGATGTTTGCAAAACAAATCTTTGACTCTTCTCTGTTTTCTCAATCACTCAAATCGGCATTGAAAAAAGGTGCAAATTTAAGTTTGTTCCACCTGAGCGAGTCTGACCACAAGTCAGAGACCAGCTATGATGACACCAAATGTGTTTGATGGATTGCTGGAAAAGAGCAGGAATAGGTTTTTGTAGGCTACAGTCCAAGCTGTGTCTTCCGATGGTGCGACTGCTGTCGGCATCCAAAGATTATCCAACTTGAATAAACACTTGTAGGTAACGATGACAGCAGAGGTGTAGCCTACGGCGATACGGATATCACTTATTATTGATATCTACATAGGGCATTGATGTGAATCACACTGCTGCTCTCTAATTTTAGATATCTGTGCCACATCTAAATGTGTATTTGAACCCAATAATGGTTGAATTCAAGAAGTTTAAGCTGCCTATCAATCATCAGTTATTGTTAGTGAAACCAGTGGACAGCCAGTGAAAAATGTGCTCTTGCAACAGCTACATAGTGCAGATCCAAACCTATGGAATAAAAGTGGGGATTTTATTGCTCAATCTAATTCATGCTGGTAAAAATAATAATAATCCATAGGCCTACTGGACACATGCTCAAACTTGCACACTTTTGATAGACTTAAAAGTGGCAATCTGTAGTTGCCATTTTTGGACTTATTTTTACATTAATATATATAATTTATATAATTTAATGTTCTTAATATAATTTATTATTATATGTAGTAGAAAGCGATGGGTTAGGAGAAGCCTACATAACCAACACATAAAGTTAAATGTAACATCCATATATGACCAGCTATGTGAACTTTAACATGGAATTATCCTGCAATAGATGTCATTCTGTTGGTAACATACATTTTAGTCTTCTTCTAATGCCTCTTAAGGGGAAAGTAATCTAAAAGTAACTGAATGTAATCAGACTGCGTTACTGAGTTTGGGTAATCCAAAAGTTAGGTTACTGATTACAATTTTGGACAGGTAACTAGTAACTGTAACAGATTACATTTAGAAAGTAACCTACCCTGCATGCTGGTAACATGTTGTAATGCAATTAATCAGCTGTACATTGGTGACCTCAGATGAGGCATGACTGACCCCACAGTTGTACACAGGGTTACCTGTAGATTTCACAGAGGAATAACATCTGATTTTCCTAGTTACATATTCACTTTATATTTTTTACCTTAAAATAAGATCATCCACCCTCCAATCCAATTTGGACTCCCAATTAATGAATGGCATTTATTGTCCCTCAAAAGGAAAGTCTCTCCAGAGCGCCCTACAGTCTACACCTACAGTACATTACAGGAGACATCCCTCACTGAGAAAGAACCCCAGTCTTCTCCTGTCAGAGGGGACACCTCAGCCCTGTTATATAATTGAAACCTCCATTGTAAATTTCACTTCCCTCAAACTGTCTGTTTGGAGGCCATTCTAGCGGTGACTGCTGACACCAAAGTTGATGGCGAGTTATCGCATACATCTAGTGTAAATGTTATCTCTTTACCTCGGACTTGTGCACTGTTTAGGCTGCACCACAGTACGCTTTTTAACCACTGTTTAGGCTGCACCACAGTACGCTTTTTAACCACTGTTTAGGCTGCACCACAGTACACTTTTTAACCAATGTTTAGGCTGCCCCACAGTACGCTTTTTAACCACTGTTTAGGCTGCACCACAGTACACTTTTTAACCAATGTTTAGGCTGCACCACAGTACACTTTTTAACCACTGTTTAGGCTGCACCACAGTACACTTTTTAACCAATGTTTAGGCTGCCCCACAGTACACTTTTTAACCACTGTTTAGGCTGCACCACAGTACACTTTTTAACCAATGTTTAGGCTGCCCCACAGTACACTTTTTAACCAATGTTTAGGCTGCACCACAGTACGCTTTAACCGTTGTTTATATGCTGTATGTGTCTGTCCAGCCAGCCAGCTGCTGCTGTGTACTGTAAATAAGGTAAAACCCATTAGAGAACATTAGTCAGAGTTGAAGACATATTTGGGCTGTTGGATCAGAGTCTCTGCTGTGTCTGGCGTGTCTGTACGTCTCTCTCTCTCTCTCTCTCTCTCTCGCTCTCTCTCCCTCCATCTCCACCCCTATCATACCTTTCTCTCTCGCTCTCTCTCCCTCCATCTCCACCCCTATCATACCTTTCTCTCTCTCTCTCTCTCTCTCTTTCCATCTCCACCCCTATCGTACCTTTCTCTCTCTCTCTCTCTCTCTCTATCTCTCTCTCTCTCTCCATCTCCACCCCCTATCGTACCTTTCTCTCTCTCTCTCTCTCTCCATCTCCACCCCTATCGTACCTCTCTCTCTTCCATCTCCACCCCTATCGTACCTCTCTCTCTCTCCATCTCCACCCCTATCGTACCTTTCTCTCTCTCTCTCTCTCCATCTCCACCCCTTTCGTACCTTTCTCTCTCTCTCTCTGTGTGTTTCCTCCATCTCCACCCCTATCATACCTCTCTCTTTCTGTTTCCCTGCATCTCCACCCCTATCGTACCTCTCTCTCTCTCCATCTCCACCCCTATCGTACCTCTCTCTCTCTCCATCTCCACCCCTATCGTATCTTTCTCTCTCTCTCTCTCTCTCATCTCCACCCCTATCGTACCTTTCTCTCTCTCTCTCTCTCTCTCTCCATCTCCACCCCTTTCGTACCTTTCTCTCTCTCTGTGTGTGTTTCCTCCATCTCCACCCCTATCATACCTCTCTCTTTCTGTTTCCCTGCATCTCCACCCCTATCATACCCCTCTCTCTCTCTGTTTCCCTCCATCTCCACCCCATCATACCCCCCTCTCTCTCTCTCTCTTCTCTCTCTCTATTTCCCTCCATCTCCACCCCTATCATACCTCTCTCTTTCTCTGTTTCCCTCCATCTCCACCCCTATCATACCCCTCTCTCTCTGTTTCCCTCCATCTCCACCCCTATCATACCCCTCTGTTTCCCTCCATCTCCACCCCTATCAACCCCTCTCTCTCTCTGTTTCCCTGCATCTCCACCCCTATCATACCCCTCTCTCTCTGTTTCCTGCATCTCCACCCCTATCATACCCCTCTCTCTCTATTTCCCTCCATCTCCACCCCTATCCTACCCCTCTCCTCTCTCTTCTCTCCCTCCATCTCCACCCATCATACCCCCCTCCTCTCTCTCCTCTCTCTCTCTATTTCCCTCCATCTCCCCTATCTCTCTCTGTTTCCCTCCATCTCCACCCCTATCATACCCTCTCTCTCTCTGTTTCCCTCCATCTCCACCCCATCATACCCCTCTCTCTCTCTCTCTCTCTCTCTCTGTTTCCCTCCATCTCCACCCCTATCATACCCTCTCTCTCTCTCTTTCTCTCTCTATCTCCACCCACCCCTATCATGCCCCTCTCTCTCTGTTTCCCTCCATCTCCACCCCTATCATGCCCTCTCTCTCTGTTTCCCTCCATCTCCACCCTATCATACCCCTCTCTCTCTCTGTTTCCCTCCATCTCCACCCTATCATACCCTCTCTCTCTCTGTTTCCCTCCATCTCCACCCTATCATACCCCTCTCTCTCTGTTTCCCTCCATCTCCACCCCTATCATACCCCTCTCTCTCTGTTTCCCTCCATCTCCACCCCTATCATACCCCTCTCTCTCTCTGTTTCCTGCATCTCCACCCCTATCATACCCCTCTCTCTCTGTTTCCCTCCATCTCCACCCTATCCACCCCTCTCTCTCTGTTTCCCTCCATCTCCACCCTATCATGCCCTCTCTCTCTGTGTTTCCCTCCATCTCCACCCCTATCATACCCCTCTCACTCTGTTTCCCTCCATCTCCACCCTATCATACCCCTCCTCTCTGTTTCCCTCCATCTCCACCCCTATCATCCCTCTCTCTCTCTGTTTCCCTTCATTTCCACCCCTATCATACCTCTCTCTCTCTCTTCTCTCTCTCTGTGTTACCCTCCATCTCCACCCCTATCATACCCCTCTCTCTCTGTTTCCCTCCATCTCCACCCTATCATACCCCTCTCGCTCTGTTTCCCTCCATCTCCACCCCTATCATACACCTCTCTGTTTCCCTCCATCTCCACCCCTATCATACCTCTCTCTCTCTGTTTCCCCATCCATCTCCACCCCTATCATACCCCTCTCTCTCTCTGTTTCCCTCCATCTCCACCCCTATCATACACCTCTCTGTTTCCCTCCATCTCCACCCCTATCATACCTCTCTCTCTCTGTTTCCTCCATCTCCACCCCTATCATGCCCCTCTCTCTCTCTGTTTCCCTCCATCTCCACCCCTATCATACCCCTCTTTCTCTGTTTCCCTCCATCTCCACCCCTATCATACCTCTCTCTCTCTCTCTCTTCTCTCTCTCTGTTTCCCTCCATCTCCACCCCTATCATACCCCTCTCTCTCTCTTCTCTCTCTCTGTTTCCCTTCATCTCCACCCCTATCATACCCCCCTCTCTCTCTGTTTCCCTTCATCTCCACCCCTATCATACCCCTCTCTCTCTGTTTCCTTCATCTCCACCCTATCATACCCCTCTCTCTCTCTGTTTCCTCCATCTCCACCCCTATCATGCCCCTCTCTCTCTGTTTCCCTCCATCTCCATCCCTATCATGCCCCTCTCTCTCTCTTTCTCTCTCTGTGTTTCCCTCCATCTCCACCCCTATCATACCCCTCTCTCTCCCTCTCTCCACCCCTCTCTCTCTCTGTGTTTCCCTCCATCTCCACCCCTATCATACCCCTCTCTCTCTCTCTTCTCTCTCTCTGTGTTTCCCTCCATCTCCACCCCTATCATGCCCCTCTCTCTCTCTGTTTCTCTCCATCTCCACCCCTATCATACCCCTCTCTCTCTGTGTTTCCCTCCATCTCCACCCCTATCATACACCTCTCTGTTTCCCTCCATCTCCACCCCTATCATACCTCTCTCTCTCTGTTTCCCTCCATCTCCACCCCTATCATACCACTCTCTCTCTCTGTTTCCCTTCATTTCCACACCTATCATACCTCTCTCTCTCTCTCTTCTCTCTCTCTGTGTTACCCTCCATCTCCACCCCTATCATACCCCTCTCTCTCTGTTTCCCTCCATCTCCACCCCTATCATACCTCTCTCTCTGTTTCCCTTCATCTCCACCCCTATCATCCCCTCTCTCTCTCTTCTCTCTCTCTGTTTCCCTCCATCTCCACCCCTATCATACCTCTCTCTCTCTGTTTCCTCCATCTCCACCCCTATCATACCCCTCTGTTTCCCTCCATCTCCACCCCTATCATACCTCTCTCTCTCTGTTTCCTCCATCTCCACCCCTATCATGCCTCTCTCTCTCTGTTTCCCTCCATCTCCACCCCTATCATACCCCTCTCTCTCTCTGTTTCCCTCCATCTCCACCCCTATCATACCCCTCTCTCTCTGTTTCCCTCCATCTCCACCCCTATCATACCCCTCTCTCTCTCTGTTTCCCTCCATCTCCACCCCTATCATACCCCTCTCTCTCTCTGTTTCCCTCCATCTCCACCCCTATCATACCCCTCTCTCTCTCTGTTTCCCTCCATCTCCACCCCTATCATACCCCTCTCTCTCTCTCTTTCTCTCTCTCTGTTTCCCCCATCTCCACCCCTATCATACCTCTCTCTCTCTCTCTTCTCTCTCTCTGTGGTTCCCTCCATCTCCACCCCTATCATACCCCTCTCTCTCTGTGTTTCCCTCCATCTCCACCCTATCATACACCTCTCTGTTTCCCTCCATCTCCACCCCTATCATACCCCTCTCTCTCTGTTTCCCTCCATCTCCACATCCTATCATACCCCCCTCTCTCTTTCTCTCTCTTTTCCCTCCATCTCTCCACCCCTATCATACCTCTCTCTCTCTGTTTCCCTCCATCTCCACCCTATCATACCCCTCTCTCTCTCTGTTTCCTCCATCTCCACCCTATTGTACCCCCTCTCTTTCTGTTTCCCTCCTCCACCCCTATCATACCCTCTCTCTCTGTTTCCCTCCATCTCCACCCTATCATGCCCCTCTCTCTCTCCACCCCTATCATACCCCTCTCTCTCTGTTTCCCTCCATCTCCACCCCTATCATACCCCTCTCTCTCTCTTTTCCCATCCATCTCCACCCCTATCATACCCCTCTCTCTCTGTTTCCCTTCATCTCCACCCCTATCATACCCCTCTCTCTCTGTGTTTTCCCTCCATCTCCACCCCTATCATACCCACCCTCTCTCTCTGTTTCCCTTCATCTCCACCCCTATCATGCCCCTCTCTCTCTGTTTCCCTCCATCTCCACCCCTATCATACCCCTCTCTCTCTGTTTCCCTCCATCTCCACCCCTATCATAACACTCTCTCTGTTCTCCTTCATCTCCACCCTATCATCTCCTCTCTCTCTCCACCTCTCTCTCTCTCTCTGTTTTCCTCCATCTCCACCCCTATCATACCTCTCTCTCTGTTTCCCTCCATCTCCACCCCTATCATGCCCCTCTCTCTCTCTGTTTCCCTCCATCTCCACCCCTATCATACCACTCTCTCTCTGTTTCCCTTCATCTCCACCCTATCATACCTCTCTCTCTCTCTCTCTCTCTCTTTCTGTTTTCCTCCATCTCCACCCCTATCATACCTCTCTCTCTGTTTCCCTCCATCTCCACCCCTATCATACCCCTCTCTCTCTGTTTTTCCCTCCATCTCCACCCCTATCATGCCCCTCTCTCTCTTTCCCTCCATCTCCACCCCTATCATACCCCTCTCTCTCTATTTCCCTCCATCTCCACCCCTATCATACCCCTCTCTCTCTCTGTTTCCCTCCATCTCCACCCTATCATACCCCTCTCTCTCTCTCTCTGTTTCCCTTCATCTCCACCCTTATCATACCTCTCTCTCATCTCTCTCTCTCTCTCTGTTTTCCCTTCATCTCCACCCCTATCATACCCCTCTCTCTCTCTGTTTCCCTCCATCTCTCACCCTATCATACCCCTCTCTCTCTGTGTTTCCCTCCATCTCCACCCTATCATACCCCTCTCTCTCTGTGTTTCCCTCCATCTCCACCCCTATCATACCTCTCTCTCTCTGTTCTCCTCCATCTCCACCCCTATCATACCTCTCTCTCTCTGTTTCCCTCATCTCCACCCCTATCATACCCCTCTCTCTCTGTTTCCCTCCATCTCCACCCTATCATACCCCTCTCTCTCTCTGTTTCCCTCCATCTCCACCCCTATCATACCCCTCTCTCTCTGTTTCCTTCATCTCCACCCTATCATGCCCTCTCTCTCTGTTTCCCTCCATCTCCACCCTATCATGCCCTCTCTCTCTCTGTTTCCCTTCATCTCCACCCCTATCATACCTCTCTCTCTCTCCCTCTCTCTCCCCCATCTCCACCCTATCATACCCCTCTCTCTCTCCATCTCCCTATCATGCCTCCATCTCCACCCCTATCTCCACCCTATCATGCCCTCTCTCTCTGTTTCCCTCCATCTCCACCCCTATCATGCCCCTCTCTCTCTCTGTTTCCCTCCATCTCCACCCCTATCATACCTCTCTCTCTGTTTCCCTCCATCTCCACCCTATCATACCCCTCTCTCTCTCTCTCTCTCTCTCTGTTTCCCTCCATCTCCACCCCTATCATGCCCCTCTCTCTCTCTGTTTCCCTCCATCTCCACCCCTATCATACCCCTCTCTCTCTCTATTTCCCTCCATCTCCACCCCATCATACCTCTCTCTCTCTGTTTCCCTCCATCTCCACCCCATCATACCCCTCTCTCTCTCTGTTTCCTTCATCTCCACCCCTATCATACCTCTCTCTCTCTCTCTTCTCTCTCTGTGTTTCCCTCCATCTCCACCCCATCATGCCCCTCTCTCTCTGTTTCCCTTCATCTCCACCCCTATCATACCTCTCTCTCTGTTTCCTCCATCTCCACCCCTATCATGCCCCTCTCTCTGTGTTTCCCTCCATCTCCACCCCTATCATACCCCTCTCTCTCTCTGTTTCCTTCATCTCCACCCCATCATACCCCTCTCTCTCTGTTTCCCTTCATCTCCACCCCTATCATGCCTCTCTCTCTCTCTCATTCTTCTCTCTGTGTTTCCCTCCATCTCCACCCCTATCATACCCCTCTCTCTCTGTTTCCCTTCATCTCCACCCCTATCATACCTCTCTCTCTCTGTTTCCTCCATCTCCACCCCTATCATGCCCTCTCTCTGTTTCCCTCCATCTCCACCCCCCTATCATCTCCACCCTATCATCTCTCTCTCTGTTTCCCTCCATCTCCACCCCTATCATGCCCCTCTCTCTCTATTTCCCTCCATCTCCACCCCATCATACCTCTCTCTCTGTTTCCCTCCATCTCCACCCCTATCATACCCCTCTCTCTCTCTTTTCCCTCCATCTCCACCCCATCATACCTCTCTCTCTCTGTTTCCCTCCATCTCCACCCCTATCATACCCCTCTCTCTCTCTGTTTCCCTCCATCTCCACCCCTATCATACCCCTCTCTCTCTGTTTCCCTCCATCTCCACCCTATCATGCCCCTCTCTCTCTCTTTTCCCTCCATCTCCACCCCATCATACCCCTCTCTCTGTGTTTCCCTCCATCTCCACCCCTATCATACCCCTCTCTCTCTGTTTCTCTCCATCTCCACCCCTATCATACCCCTCTCTCTCTGTTTCCCTTCATCTCCACCCCTATCATGCCCCTCTCTCTCTGTTTCCCTCCATCTCCACCCCTATCATACCTCTCTCTCTCTTCTCTCTCTCTGTGTTTCCCTCCATCTCCACCCCTATCATACCTCTCTCTCTCTCTGTTTCCCTCCATCTCCACCCCTATCATGCCCTCTCTCTCTCTGTTTCTCATCTCCACCCCTATCATACCCCTCTCTCTCTCTCCTCTCTCTCTATCATCCCCTCCATCTCCATCTCCACCCCTATCATACCTCTCTCTCTCTGTTTCCTCCATCTCCACCCCTATCATGCCCCTCTCTCTCTCTGTTTCCCTCCATCTCCACCCTATCATACCCCTCTCTCTCTCTGTTTCCCTTCATCTCCACCCCTATCATGCTCTCTCTGTTTCCCTCCATCTCCACCCCTATCATACCTCTCTCTCTGTTTCCTCCTCTCCACCCCTATCTCTCTCTCTCTGTTTCCTCCATCTCCACCCCTATCATACCCCTCTCTCTCTGTTTCCTCCATCTCCACCCCTATCATGCCCCTCTCTCTCTCTCCCTCCATCTCCACCCTATCATCCTCTCTCTCTGTTTCCTCCATCTCCACCCCTATCATACCCCTCTCTCTCTCTGTTTCCCTCCATCTCCACCCTATCATACCCCTCTCTCTCTGTTTCCTTCATCTCCACCCCTATCATGCCCCTCTCTCTCTGTTTCCTCCATCTCCACCCTATCATACCTCTCTCTCTCTCTTTCCTGTTTCCCTCCATCTCCACCCCATCATACCCCTCTCTCTCTCTGTTTCCCTCCATCTCCACCCCTATCATGCCTCTCTCTCTCTCTGTTTCCCTCCATCTCCACCCCTATCATGCCTCTCTCTCTCTCTGTTTCCCTCCATCTCCACCCCATCATGCCTCTCTCTCTCCTCCATCTCCACCCCTTCTCTCTCTCTGTTTTCCTCCATCTCCACCCCTATCATACCCCTCTCTCTCTCTGTTTCCCTCCATCTCCACCCCATCATACCCCTCTCTCTCTGTTTCCCTCCATCTCCACCCCTATCATGCCCTCTCTCTCTCTCTGTTTCCTCTCCATCTCCACCCCATCATACCCCTCTCTCTCTGTTTCCCTTTTCATCTCCACCCCTATCATGCCCCTCTCTCTCTGTTTCCCTCCATCTCCACCCTATCATACCTCTCTCTCTCTCTCTTCTCTCTCTGTGTTTCCCTCCATCTCCACCCCATCATACCTCTCTCTCTCTCTCTCTCTTCTCTCTCTGTGTTTCCCTCCATCTCCACCCCATCATGCCTCTCTCTCTATTTCCCTCCATCTCCACCCCCTATCATACCTCTCTCTCTGTTTCCTCCATCTCCACCCCTATCATACCTCTCCCTCTCTCTCTCTCTCTCTCTCTCTGTTTCCCTTCATCTCCACCCCTATCATACCTCTCTCTCTCTCTCTTCTCTCTCTCTGTGTTTCCCTCCATCTCCACCCCTATCATGCCCCTCTCTCTCTCTGTTTCCCTCCATCTCCACCCCTATCATACCTCTCTCTCTCTCTCTCTCTCTCTCTCTGTTTCCCTTCATCTCCACCCCTATCATCCTCTCTCTCTCTCTTCTCTCTCTCTGTGTTTCCCTCCATCTCCACCCCTATCATACCCCTCTCTCTCTCTCTATTTCCCTCCATCTCCACCCTATCATACCCCTCTCTCTCTCTGTTTCCTCCATCTCCACCCCTATCATACCCCTCTCTCTCTCTGTTTCCCTCCATCTCCACCCTATCATGCCCCTCTCTCTCTGTTTCTCCCATCTCCACCCCTATCATCCCCCTCTCTCTCTCTGTTTCTCTCCATCTCCACCCTATCATACCCCTCTCTCTCTGTTTCCTCCATCTCCACCCCTATCATACCCCCTCTCTCTCTGTTTCCTCCATCTCCACCCCTATCATACCCCTCTCTCTCTGTTTCCCTCCATCTCCACCCCTATCATACCTCTCTCTCTCTCTCTCTCTCTCTCCCTGTGTTTCCCTCCATCTCCACCCCTATCATACCCCTCTCTCTCTCTGTTTCCTCCATCTCCACCCATATCATACCTCTCTCTCTCTTCTCCATCTCCACCCCTATCATACCCTCTCTCTCTCTGTTTCCTCCATCTCCACCCCATCATACCCCTCTCTCTCTGTTTCCCTTCATCTCCACCCCTATCATACCCCTCTCTCTCTGTTTCCCTCCATCTCCACCCTATCATACCTCTCTCTCTCTCTCTTCTCTCTCTCCCTCCATCTCCACCCCATCATACCTCTCTCTCTCTCTCTATCATCCTCTCTCTCTGTGTTTCCTCCATCTCCACCCCATCATACCTCTCTCTCTGTATTTCCCTCCATCTCCACCCCATCATACCTCTCTCTCTGTTTCCCTCCATCTCCACCCCTATCATACCTCTCTCTCTCTCTCTCTCTCTGTTTCCCTCTCATCTCCTCCTCTCTCTGTTTCCTCCACCCACCCCTATCATACCTCTCTCTCTCCCTCTCTCCACCCCTCTCTCTCTCTGTTTCCCTCCATCTCCACCCCTATCATACCCCTCTCTCTCTCTGTTTCTCTCCATCTCCACCCCTATCATACCTCTCTCTCTCTCTCTCTTCTCTCTCTCTGTTTCCCTTCATCTCCACCCCTATCATACCTCTCTCTCTCTCTTTCTCTCTCTCTGTGTTTCCCTCCATCTCCACCCCTATCATACCCCTCTCTCTCTCTATTTCCCTCCATCTCCACCCCTATCATACCCCTCTCTCTCTCTGTTTCTCTCCATCTCCACCCCTATCATACCCCTCTCTCTCTCTGTTTCTCTCCATCTCCACCCTATCATACCCCTCTCTCTCTCTGTTTCTCTCCATCTCCACCCCTATCATACCCCTCTCTCTCTCTGTTTCTCTCCATCTCCACCCCTATCATACCCCTCTCTCTCTCTGTTTCCTCCATCTCCACCCCTATCATCCATCCCCCCTATCTCTCTCTCTGTTTCCTCCATCTCCACCCCTATCATTCCCCTCTCTCTCTGTTTCCCTCCATCTCCACCCCTATCATACCCCTCTCTCTCTGTTTCCTCCATCTCCACCCCTATCATGCCCCTCCTCTCTCTCTTCTCCCTCTCTCTGTGTTTCCCTCCATCTCCACCCCTATCATACCCCTCTCTCTCTGTTTCCCCATCTCCACCCCTATCATACCCCTCTCTCTCTCTGTTTCCCTTCATCTCCACCCCTATCATCCCTCCTCTCTGTTTCCTCCATCTCCACCCTATCATGCCCTCTCTCTCTCTGTTTCCTTCATCTCTCACCCTATCATGCCCTCTCTCTCTCTGTTTCCCTCTCTCTATCTTCCTCTCTCTCCCCTCCCCTATCATCCACATCTCCACCCCATCATACCTCTCTCTCTCTCTGTTTCCCTCCATCTCCACC